>NC_056747.1:954844965-955059965 GCF_019279795.1 Protopterus annectens
ACTATCTATCACCAAAGCCAACAACTACGCAGGACAAACACTATTCTCTCATAGCATAACAAGAAACTGGAATAACCTTCCCCCTAACCTTACCTCTGCTACATCACCCAATATCTTTAAAAACTCTCTAAAAGCCCACCTCATGAATAAATGGATATGCCCATGCAACACATAACATTCAAAGATATCTCTTGACCACAATTTCTACTCTCACTGTCTGATATATATATAGTATATTGTTTGACAATGTACAACAATTTATTTCAATCTGCTGAACTTTATTGTGAACTGTACATAATCTATACCTGAACATTTGATGTGCTGAATTATAAATTTTACATAATCTATGTCTGATCATCTGAGGCTTGAACTTATTGAAATGTTCTGAACTTATCAGAAATTGTACAGAATCTATGTCTGAACATTTGATTTGTGAACATATTGTAAACTAGAACTAAAATGTTATGGAGCTTTTCTCCCCAGGCCTCCGCTGTAAATGGACCTGTGTCCAGTCGGACTATCCCAGTAAACAAATGTAAAATAAAATAAATTAATAAAATAAAATAAAAAATATATGTGTGTGTGTGTGTGTGTGTGTGTGTGTGTGTGTGTGTGTGTGTGTGTGTGTGTGTGTGTGTGTGTGTATGCATGTAGGTTCATAGGTTGGTACTAGGGCCTATACAAGCCTAGCCATAACAATTCCCTGGATATTTCTTCCTACAATATTTACTTCCCTGGACCCCTGTCTAGCAGGGCGACTGACATGATCCCCGGGGTGAATTTCCTATCTCCCATCCAATCATCAAGGTTCCTTTTGAAGAGGGCCAAGGAGGCGCTCTGCTTGACATGTATGGGTAGTCTATTCCAGAGTATGTGGAGTCTCTGGGTCAGGAACCTATCCCTCCAGCATGTTTTATTCATTGTGATGACAAGGTTTAGATCTCTGGATGTGTGGCTCTGAGGGATTGGGATTTCTTTAAGTGGAGCATGTCCAAAAACTCAGGGCTTGACATGGCCTTGTATGTTAAGCAGAGATCACCTCTGGATAGACAATATGCCACAGAGTATAGCTGGAGTTTTTTTTTTAGAAGGTCAGCATATGGCATCTGCTTTAGGCCTGTGATTCTTTTAGTGAGGTATTTCTGTGGCCTTTCCAGCTGTTGCAGATGTCTTGTGAGGTACATACCAAACACGGGGCGTTATAACCTCTAATGGGTCTAATGAGGGATGAGTACAGTGGGACAATGACCTCCTTTTTTTCTGGATGAAAAGCCCTTAGTGATGAGGTGTGCCACATAGAAGGATTTCCTGACTGTTGTGGAAATATGGTTATCGAAGGTGAGACCACTGTCCACCTGTGTCCCTAAGTCTCTCATCACACTTTCGATGTTTAGTGTACTGTCACCTATGTGGTAATTCATGGGTGCATATTTTTTTCCAAAGGGGATAACTATACATTTCTTGGCATTAAGCTTGAGCCCATGGCTCTGGCACCAGACATCCATTTCTGTAAGGCCCTTTTGTAGAATATCCACATCATTTGGGGATTCAATAATGGCTTCCAGTTTGCAGTCATCTGCGAACTTTTAGTCAGAGACCCTTAGCATTGGCCTGTACTTCAGAGAAGTAGATGCCAAACAAGAGTGGTCCCAGGACTGAACCCTGAGGTACTCCACTTGTCACTTGTCTGGAGCTGGATTTGGAGTCGGCTACTTTTACAGTCTGGGTTCTGTCAGTAAGGCAGCTGGCAACCCATCGAGTGACATAGGGATTTATGCCCAGCTTAGTAAGTTTATCTATGATTCCAGAGTGGGGGATGGTGTCAAAGGCCTTGGCGAGGTCCAGATAGACTGTGTGGACAGCCTTACCCTCGTCCACAGCTCTGGAGACTGATTCGAAAAAGTCAATCAGGTTCAGGAGACAATAACGGCCCTTCACGAACCCAAACTGGGTGGGGTCTAGTGTTTGAAGGTTGCCAATGTCTTTGTTTATAAGTTCCATGATAATGCGTTCCATGCCCTTGCAGATCAGGCTCATCAGACTGATGGGACGGTAGTTCCCAGGATCCAAGATGGATCCCCCTTTGTAGAGTGGGATAACTGTAGCTGTGCACCACTCAGTAGGCACGAAGCCTGAGGTGAGGCTATGATTAAACATGACACTTAGGTGAGGTGCCAGTTCATTTTGTAGTTCATGTAGTACACACCCCGGTATTGTCATCTGGTCCCATGGATGCTATATTCTTAGCTTTGGAGAGTGCGGTTTCTACCTGTGTGGCTGTGATTACTGGAAGCTGGCAAGCTTTTGGTATTGAGATGGGCCCTTTAGGGGGTGAGAGGGGGGTGAAGTTGGCACTAAATTGATCTGCCAGGATATTGGCAATATCCTTGGGATCAGTATATTTAATGCCATTCTGTTGTAGCTCAGAGCAGATCTGAGCATTGCCATTTAGATTCGTGAGATAACTATAGAATGCCTTGTGGTTGTCTTTGGAATCTTTGGCAATTTTATTTTTGTAACTAGCTTTTGAGGATTTTATGAGGGATCTCAGCTTCTTACTGAGGCTGGTGAGGGAGTTTTTTGCATCCTGGGATTTTCCTCTTTTCTGCAACAGTTTCTTCCTTCTGTTGTATAGTTTGTTTATAGTCAGGGACTACCAAATTGGCTACCTTTTTTTAGAGGAGAGCATCTGGGTTCTATCTGGGATGGCATGATTCATGCACGAGTGGATGTGCTCATATAGTGCCTTAGTGTAGGATTCAGCAGTCGAACTTTCAGATCCCGTCTGCATGGGTGTCATGAAGTTTGTTACTTCTGACTTCAGTAGCATGAAGTTGATTTTGGAGAAGTTTTTTATGGAGGTTTCCTTACTGGGGGGTGAGGGTGGGATGAGGATGTCAAGGGTGATTTACTTATGGTCAGACCTGACCAGTGAGGGGGTGACCATTGGTGTGGAGCATCTATCTCCCATGTTGGTAATGATCAGGTCTAGGATATTGGAGCCCCTAGTGGGACAATGTATTAGTTGATCCAGGGCATTGGAATTTATGAATTCCAAGAACCGTTGGGAAAAGGTGTTGGTACCCAAGTAGTTTTCCCAGTTAATGGCAGGGTAGTTGAAACTACCCAGTATTAGGGTGTTTGGTTGTATCTTAATATTTTCCAGTAGATTTAGAAAGGTGAAGTGAGAATCTTGGGGCATAGTGGGGAATCTGTAGCAAGCTACAATTTGGATTGCAGTCTTACCTAGTGCTAGTTGCACCTGGATAATTTCAGATGCATTGTGTTGGGCAATGAGTCTGGAGGTGTGAATATCCTTGGTGAATATATACACTCCTCCACCTTTAGTGTTTCAGTCTTGGTTTTGTGACCGAAAAGTGTGGTAAGAGTTGTAGCTTGGTATTGCAGGGGTGCTCTCTGGAGCCTTGAACCAGGTCTCAGTTACTGCACAGATATCAATGTTCTCCATTTTTAGGAGTGCCTCGAGAGAGTGCATTTTGAGGTTTAGGCTTCTAGCATTGAGTAGCATTACCTTCAAATTTTGCATGCTTGTATCTGTTACGGTGGTTGTTTTGTCCTTTGAACCTTGCCTAAAAAAGGCACTATAGGGGTGGCAAGAGCTTTAGCCAGTAACCTGAATCCCAGGGGTGACAGGTGCAGACCATCTCTGGCAAAGCATCATGGTTTGTCGATTATGATCCCAGGTAGACAGATACTAGATCCCCTTTGTATGACACCAGAAGTTTAGCCAATTGTTGAAGTCAATCATTTTGTCCTTATACTGTGGTATCATTCTGGGCAAAGGCAGAATGCTGCTCAGGGCTAGGGTCATATCTGCCTGGGCCACATGATCCGAGAGCTCTTTCATGTCTCTTTTCATGTAGTCCAGGGAGGTATGTCTTAAGTCATTCACTCCAACATGGACAATGACAGAGTCATATTTGTACTTGTTGTGGAGTGACTTGAGTGCATGCGTTATGTGGCGGATCCTAGCACCCTACTGGCAGCTGACTGTAATTTTCTCCTTGTTCAGCCTGGTGAGTGGGACATCAGTGAGTCTGACTATAGAGTCACCTATGACTAAAGTGTTGGGTACATTGTCTTGCCTTAGGGGCTGTTGTTGGGTGGCACACTGGTGTTGTGAGCTATGTGTCACTTTGGTTGTGACTGGTGTTTGTTTGCATTTCAGCTTTGGAGGTCCTTGTTGCTTGGGCAGGTTAATGTTACGGGCCTCCACATATGTGGGTTTAGTGTTGCTATGTGTGGGTGTTGATGGTGAAGGTTTTGAAGGGCTATGGGTTGCTTGAGGTGTAGTACATGTGTTAACCTTCTCCTCTTGACTGTCTAGCACAATCTTGGCTGGAGAGAGCTTTGCTTCCAGTTTGGCTATGTAAGTGCATCTCTCGCAGGTTGTAGTGTTGGGTGGTAGGAGGAGAGGGTTGTATGTGTACATGAGGCAGTTGCCGCATTGCCCCAGTATGCCCAGATTCACCAGGTGGACAGGAGAAATCACCGGAAGCTGACCCTTGGACATGCCTGTTTAGGTGCTTTTTTTGTAAAGTACAAGAGCAGTTTCCCCTTACCTTTGCAAGGTACTTTGCAATTATAGGCTGTTTAGTGCCTATGATTAATTTCTCCTTACTGACAAGGAGAGCTGAGTGCTTGTATCAGTTTCAGGCTTCCTAGTGCTTTCCAGCAGATTCTAGAGCAAGTGCTAGTCACAGGGGTTCAGATTTTAGTGATACTACTGAGAAACCAGCTAGTTCTAAGGGAAAATTTGAAGAGCAGACTTTCTGGCACCTAGAATAGTTTAACTGTAGCCTCGCAGTGCTGCACGATGTGAAAAATGTGCAAACACACGCGTGTTTAAGCCAGAAAGTTGAAAGGGATAGAAATCATCCCAAAAAGGCTAATAAAATTACAATTTCAGAGCTGGAAACCACTCCTCTAGTGTTAGATAGGCAGTTCAATGCTCACCACTTCCACTGGTAAGCAGTAGGACTTCCCGCTACCACAGCAAGGTCTGGATAGCTCTGAACACAGAAAATAAAGTCCTGAGACAAGCAAAGCCTGGGATCTGGACTATACTAGCTAGGAAAGGTGGGAAACGAGCAAACAAGGTAGTATTTTTATTCTTTGGTTAAAACAGGCTAAACAATGCAATAACACAGTAAACAAACACAGAAAAGGCTAACACACTTGAGTGTGTAGTCCTAAACAGTAAATGCAATTAAAACTCTACAAAATTAGCAATTTAAAACTTTTTAAATGAAGCAAGGCAAGTGCACAATTGAAAAACAATTTAGGAGGCAGTAATACAGTAGAATAAGTAGCTAGTCTACATATACAGAGAAGCCTATATATACAGAAAAGCAGCTAAAACACACAATTCAAATGCAGTGCAACCTAGAGCACTTCAGTTGTAGCAATATTAAGGCAAATATAGTGATAATAAATGCACTAAAATATACTCGATATTTCCAAAATGTTTAAGAAGCATAGTCAGAACACAAGGAGATTCAGGCAATTTATTTATTTTTTTATTAAGAAAGGGAGAAAGGAGTACCAGAAGGCCTTCTAAGATGTTCTCTCTGTATTCGGTAGAATGAGCTAATGACACTAGCCTGGGAGGAGTGTCCCAGATCAGATTTACAGTAGGGGCGGGCAACTGCAAAGCCACCAAGTATAACAACAATAGGGAGGGTGGTGACCAATACTAAAGCTATTAACCTACACTCTTTAGACAGTAAACACTACAGAAATCTTTATGACAGCAGTGAGCCACAAAATGAAAGTTTTTAAACAGATAAAGGAGACTCTACTGAATATATATATATATATATATATATATATATATATATATATATATATATATATATACATACATACATACATATGCTGTTGTTGACTTTCGGCTTTTCCCAGTTAGGGGTCGCCACAGTGGAACTCCGGTTCGCTAATGATTGGCAGTAGATTTTCACGAACGCCGAGGTGCCAGCTCGACGTTCAACCTTCAATGAAGGCATGCCCATTTACGCATGTCTTTCAAACATCCACCCAACCGCGGGGGGGACATGCAGACTCCACAAAGAAGGCACTCCCCACACTCCAGCTGAGAAACAAACGGGAGAACCTCTTGCTGTGAGGCAACAATGCTACCGCTGCACCACCGCAGAAGTTTTATATATATATATATATATATATATATATATATATATATATATAGATGTATATATACATATATATATATATATATATATATATATATATATATTTATATATATATATATATATATATATATATATATATATATATATATATATATATACGTGGGTCTGCAACAAATGCTTGTACTGTTGAGGAAGTGTCCTCTTATCTAATATTGTCCTATATTATGTGTAGAGCTTCTTTTTCTTTGTATTAATGGTCATGCTATGTACAGTAATAACTATAACTAATGAAATAGTTGCTGGTATTAGCGTACTTACATAGTTATTGCTGAAACTAAGTGAAAAGCTTAGCTTACCATTGAAGGAATGCTTACTCAGACATATCTACTATCGTGTTGATAATCATCGTGTATTCATATTTTGTGATGCTCAATCGCTGACATATTTGTTTGCAGAATTGCTTATGCTCACATCTAGTTAGCGTTACACAGAGTAAAACCACATATTGTTACACCTTTAGCTATGACTATTTAGTATTGCGTTGTTCATTTATTGCCTTATTCTATGTTGAAACCTCACTTTCCCATCCTAGTCTAGCTTTCCAATTCGTAAGCACCTAAGCCTACATAGCGTGGTCTACAGGGGTATGTTACCAGCGGCTCCACTGCCGCAGAATAGTTAAAACATTGGTAGAGCTCACATTATCATGCAGAGTGAATGTTAACCTTTATTCTCTTAGCATGTGGTTCTGCAGCGGAGATTTTCTCCCCCATTTGATCTGAGAAACTGTAAGATACGGCCTTATTTCAAATACTAATATTAATCTATCTGCTAAAATATATTTAAGTAACTGCACAGCATTTTCACTATAGCGGCAATCTATATATAATCCCTGATGCTTAACCTATACTAAGGCCAGCCTAAGGTTATTTAAAGACATCGCTACATCGTAACTGATCTAGCTAATTTTGAATAGGCTTATCCTTAATAGTATCTCTCTTACAGACGCTTCCAGTATGAACTACATATCCTAACCTGACTACTATTTGTACTAGCTGAATTTTCATTATTTATTAATTTATTTATCCTAACCTGACTACTATTTGTACTAGCTTATTTTTTATGTATTTTTTCACAGATCCAGTAATAAGCTATGTTTTAGTGTATTACTTGTTTTATAAAGCATATGTAGATAACTGTTACCCTAACTATCTAACAGAGTCTTGCATGGGTCTAGTATGACTAGTAGTACCTAATGTATACTGTATGCAAATGTTCCTTATAAATAGAGCATAAGGATCTTCTGCTAAGACAAACCTTACTATTGTGTTGTTGTAACTATTCCTGCCCTCTGGTTCACATATTGATTGCCTCATTACCTTTTTTCTCTCTCTCTTTTTGAACAGCCTTTAGGTCCTGTATCTCCCTGTACTATTTCACCTGAATCCACCCAGCTGGACACCTAAGGAAAATATTCATTTTATTAAAAAGGAATTAACCTACCAGCTCCTTTGGAAACCTACTTTGCTAAAGATAGTGAAAGTATGTCTTACTATAGCTTCTAATAAACTATAATATTAATAAGTTGTTATAGATACTGCTAAGTAGGCAAGCCTCACTGTCAGGCTTCCCAGCAGCTAGCCAACCCCCCCCCCCCATATTTTACATTATACATACATTGTGCCTCTAACCCATTCCCTCTATATCTGCAATTTGTTCCATCTCCCTCTCCTTCCTGGATTGCCATCCCTTTAGGAGACCTATGATTTCGAATTAAAGTAACTGACCACTAGGTGGCCATTCTATATCAGTAACTGTATTTTAGTTTCTTCTCACTTGCTTATCCTTGTCTCCCAAATTCACTTTCTAGTCTCTTCCTCTGAAATATTGTCTGACCCTCTCTCTCTCATCCTTAAATATATCTAGTCACTCTCCACTCCTCATACACTTTACCTCTTTTCCCTGTCAGCCACTGTATACTCCCCTACTTTCTCTTACCTTCAGTTTAATCCACTGAACTCCATACTTCACTGATTGTCTTCCTTGACAATCTACTCCTAGGTCGTTCCTATCCTGTTGTATTTCTTTGAATTAACCCTCCATACTTCCCTCTGTCCTCATTATTTAATAAGGCGCTCTACCTTTTACATAACCCTGTTCTCTTTTTCTCTTCTTTCTAACTGATTCTCTACTGTTCCCAACCTATTCTACTGCCTATATTTAACAAGGCGCACTACCTTTCCAAAACCTTTGCTTCTTTTTCCTATCCTTTCTAGCTGATCTCTGTCGTTCCCTACCTATTGTACTGCCTAGAACTCCACCCTCCTCCCGCTGTATCTAATCCCTCCCACCTCCTATTCAGACCTCTACCTGTGTATATCGCGGCCTTAGGTATTCCCGCTCTGTTCACCCTGCGGGCTCACTCAGCTCCCCTACCCTGCCCCCAATTCCCACCCGCCCCCAGTGCTCCTACACTTATTCCTCCTTAGCCACACCCACAACAACTTTAGCACCAATCACACAACTCATAACATTAACACCCCAACCTCCTTTAACTTAATATAACTCACAATCACCTCCCTTCTTCTCCCTCCTTATTATAATACTCTACCTACAAAGAACTATCCCAACCAGCTCACAAACTTCAACAACCAATTTTCTCTCCCTCTTCTCAAACTTCCATAATGCCTACTTCAACTACCCCGCACCAATTACTACCACTTCTCTTACTCTCCCTCTTATCTCTTCTAACCTCTGTCTATATCATAACCTCATTTGAGCAACCACTATACTCCACTTTTCTCCTACCCTCTAAATATACTTCCACACCACTAATAACAAACTATCTCAATCATCTTAACCTTCTATCCAAACCCAACTACCTACTTCCCAAGTTTCATAAACTAGCTCACATTAAGTACACCAACCGAAATGCAAATAAACTATTAGACTATTATTGTAAACTTCTCAACCCTAAACACATAACACTCCTCCACTCCGTTATAGATGATGACATTCACCCCAATCCTGGCCCTAACCAGTACCTTAAATCTCCAGACATTAACCCTCATAAAACTAATACACCAACACCTACTAAACCAGCTAACTCACTCTATATAGCACACCTCAATACACGTAGCATCTGTAATAAAATTACACAACTTCATGCCCTCTTAGATGTACACCTATTTGACATCCTTTGCCTATCTGAAACGTGGCTAAAACCTACCATCAAGGACAATGAAGTTACCCCACCCGGGTATAATATCATTAGACTAGACCGTACAGCCAAAAAGGGAGGAGGGGTATCAATCCTTTATAAAGCAGAGCTACAAGTTAGCACTGTAAATCTAAACCCACCTTCAGATAACAACGCTGAAATACTCTTCACTAAATTACAAATCAATACACATAAGGCTATAAACATTATCTGTATATACCTTCCACCAGGTAACAATATCAGTACTCTCGAGAATATCCTTAACTGGCTTTCAATACATTCCCCACAAGAAACCATAGTTCTAGGAGACTTTAATATAGACTGGAACAACTGCAATACTATATACCCAACCACACATATTAACCTTTATGGCTTCTCACAAACTATTATTTCCCCCACCAGAACTAATAAACCAAACAACAAAGAAAGTACCTTGGACTGGATACTTACTAATAACCCCAAACAAGTATACATAGCAGGAACCCTCCCAGAAGACCTAAGTGACCACTTACTAACTTATATGATCAGAAATAAAACCAACCTAACTTTCCCATCTTCATTTGGAACAGTACGCACTAAAAAGTAATTTAACCCAAAACTTTTCCAAAATGAACTTAAACAATGTAATTGGTCACCATTAAAAGATCTCCCAATCAATGAAGCAGTAGAATATTTCAATTCTACATTCCTAGATATACTTGACCACCATGCCCCATCACGCTCAGTAAGAAATAAGACTAAACCAGCCCCTTGGCTTACTAATAATACTAGACAAAAAATCCGTCTCAGAAACAAATCCTGGGCAAAATGGCGTACTACTAAAAACCCTTTAGATCAGCAAATCTTTAGACAACATAGAAATATTACTAAAAAAGTCATCCTATTAGATAAGAAGAACTTTTACCTACAGCACTCATACCAGAAGGAACCACAAAAATGTTGGGCTAGTATTAACAAACTCATACACCCGGGTCAAACATTCACTCCCAACCCAACTGGCTCCAACCCAGACAATCCCTCTCAAACCGCAAATGATTTTAATTCTTTCTTTGCAAATGCCATCCAAAATCTTGCTAGCCATCTATCTCCTGACACCTCAAATTTGCCCACCTCTAACACTATCCCACCCCCACCATTTCATATACAACCTGTACCTACTTCCTTCATCTGCTCTCTTCTCCAAAAACTAAAACCTACTACTCCTCAGCAGACAAACTCCCAGAAGAGTTCCTACAAAAAGGAGCCAAAGCCATTGCCTACCCCATTTCCATTCTGATCAACAGAACCATATGTGAAGGAATCATCCCATCCATCTGGAAAATTTCTCATATCATTCCACTACATAAAGGGGGCCACTCCAATGAATATTCTAAATTTCGTCCTATAGCTTTGCTATCCCCCCTTGCAAAAATTATGGAAAAATGTATCCATAAGCAACTACTACACCACCTTCTCCATAACAACCTACTTGCCAACTGCCAACATGGATTCTGACCTTAGCATAGTACCACCACTGCCCTTCTATCCTTCACAGACAGCAGAAATAAAAAATATAATAATAATACTATTTCCTCTGCAGTATTCATTGATTTATCTAAAGCCTTTGATATGGTTAATCACCAACTCCTACTACACATACTGAAATCCCTCTCACTCAGCACGCTAGCTATAAATTGGTTCAGATCCTACCTTGAAAACCGGCAACAGGCTATACTATGGCAAAATAATCTCTCAAATAACCTTCCTATTTCTCTTGGTGTTCCACAGGGCTCCATTTTAGGCCCACTCCTATTTTCTATTTATATTAATGATCTTCACTCTGCACTCCCTCACACTACTTGCATTCAATAAGCAGATGACTCCACTATTATCTGCACAGCCACCTCTCAAAGTGAACTTAAATCTCGTACCCAAGAAGCTTTCAACACAGTAGAACTATGGTTCTCTAACCGCTGCCTCCTCCTTAACCCTAAAAAAACTAAACTGTTACACTTTCCACCAACCCGTAACTCCACCCCTATTCATTTCACACTCACATCTAATGATGGTACTGTTATCTCTCCTGACACAACCACTAAGCTATTAGGAATAACAATAGACAACAACCTTAACTTTGATAGTCATATTAACAACACAATAAAATCAGTGAACAAAAAACTGGGATCCCTTTACAGAATCAAGCCTTTCCTTACACCAGTAGCTAGGACCACCATAGCCAGGACCCACTTAATCTCAACTCTACTCTATGCCTCACCTATATATACCAATCTTTCAAAAAATAACATCAACAAACTGGCTACATCCTATAATAATATAGCCAGATTTGCTACAGGTTCTCCCTTCCGAACACATCACTGTCTTAACCTAAAACAACTAGACTGGCTAGAATTTGCTAACCTTCTTCAATATCTCCAGTTTGCAATTGTCCATAAGACCCTGCATCAATCTACTAATACTCCAGTACTCTCCACTATCATCGAACCCTACAAAAACCTCAAGAACCTATGCTCCTCAAACAAACTACTAATAAACATTTCAAGATCCAACAACTCATCAGGTGACTCCCTCTACTCTAACTCTGTAGGAAAGCTATGGAATTTACTACCCACCGAACTAACAACTCTAACTTCTCTCCCACTCTTTAAAAAGAAACTTATGCTATTTCTAAAGACACACTGGCTATGCAGCTGCATTCACCCTGACTAACTTTTTTTACTCACCCCGACTAACTTTTTTATTTTTATTTTTTTAAAGGCTTTAGTTACTCTGATACTCTTTACATTTTCCTAGATCAGTAAAATACCATTATATCACCAACAAACTTTATTATATGTAACATATTAGACCATTCAATATATATCGCAATAAAAAAAAAAAAATCTGATCTGTATTTGCTCTGTATTTGAATTTTTTATGTATCTCTTGGAGCTTTTCTCCCCAGGCCTCTACTCAAAATGGGCATGTATCCAGCTAGACTAGCCCGGTCAACAAATGTAAAATAAATAAATAAATAAAAATATATATACACATATATACATATATATCTATACGTATATATATATATATATATATATATATATATATATATATATATATATATATATATATATATATACATATATATATATATATATATATATATATATATATATAGAGAGAGAGGTTTATAGGTTCATACTAGGCTATCCGCCCTAGGGCATTTATAAGCCTAGCCAGAGTATGTTTGGCTTTCACCACCCAGTTTAAATTAATTTTGCTATGCCCTTTTTCGAGGTTAGTATACTGTGCCTGTTTCTAACAGTGACACAGAAGTGATACCTGGGGTAAACCTACGATCTCCCATCCACTCATCAAGATTCCTCTTGAAGAGAGTCAATGAGGGACTCTGAATCTGCCCCTCCAGCATGTCCTATTTATTTCAGTGCTGAGGTTCAAGTGTCTCGAGCGTGTAGCTCGATGGGATTTGGATTTTTTGAGGTGCAGCATGTCCCTTAATTCCGGGTTGGACATGGCTTTATACGTCAGGCACAGGTCGCCTCTGAGCAGGCGGTATGCCACTGAGTAGAGCTGGAGTTTCTTTAACCGGGCAGCATATGGCATCTGTTTGACCCCTTTGATCCTCTTGGTGAGGTACTTTTGGGGTCTTTCCAGTTGCTGCAGGTGTTTGGTAAGGTACATCCCAAAAGGGGCATTGTACTCGATTATGGGCCTGATGAGTAAAGAGGCACAATGACCTCCCCTAATCTAGTTGTGAATCCCTTCATGATTAGGTGGGCTGTATAAAATGTTTTTCTAACCACTTTGGCCACACACACACACACACACACATATATATATATATATATATATATATATATATATATATATATATGTATATATATATATATATATATGTATATATATATATATATATATATATGTATATATATATATATGTATATGTATATATATATATATATATATATATATATATATATATATACACACACACACACACACACACACACACACACACACACACACATATATATATATATATATATATATATATATATATATATATATATATATATATATATATATATATATATATATATATATATATATATATATATATATATATATATATACTTCTGTTGAAGGATATTTCAGACAGAGGTGATATAAGACTTAAGAAACCAGACAAAGGAGGGGGACTGGTTGTGATGGACAAGGTGGTTTATAATGGGAAAATTTTCACTATGCTCTTCAGTTCCACCTATACTGAAGTGTCCAAGAATGAGTGAAATTTGGCTTACAGGAACATAGACTTGACCTTAGAAGAACTACTTTTAAATGGTCAGATTAGTTTGGATCTCTGATTTTTTGAGTTTCAAAAATCCCAACATTCCAACTATTTTTGGAAGCCCAACGGTCCATAAATCTATTATGGACCCTCCATTGCCCCCAGTTGTCGATGCTAAAGCATCAAAGACTCTTTGCTTAGCAAAATATATTGATAGCAAAGTAAGCATGTATTAGATAAGAGGCAATAGGTGATAAAAAGATTCTTGGGATTTTTTGGGAAAAAGCAAGCCTGAGATGTATTCTGACAATTTGATTATGGTCACAATTGACATCTGTGACTTTTTTTCTGTAATTCCACACAAAATTAGGGTTGAGTGGTTCTATGACTATCTTTGTTTCAATTCTAGTATGGACCACAATACTATTTTAACACTCCTTACTTGTATGGAACTAGTACTCAACAACAATTTTATTACTTTTGAAGGCCAGATTTTTAAACAAACCCAAGGTGTGGCTATGGGTGCTTGTTGTGCCCCAGTTTTTGCCAACATTGTTCTTACTTATTGGGAAGACTTGTACATTCTAGACACGGACTTTAAAAGTATGTGGGCACTGTACGGTCGGTATTTGGATGATTTGGTTCTTTTTTGGACAGGTAGTGAAGTTGATTTGATTAGGTTTTTTACATATATTAACAGTACTACACATTTCTTGAAATTTACTATGGTTAAAGATGTGTATCAGTTAAACTACTTGGACATTACCATTAAGAAGGACCTTGATAGGAAGATTTTTACTTCCCATTTATACAGGAAACCCACATATTCAAACTCTGTTAAATTTTCAGAGTTGGCATCCATCTCAACAGAAGAAGTCTCTTATTAAAAGCAATATGTGAGACTTGCAAGGATGATTTCTGAGGAATCTGATTTTTTGGCTGAATGTAATATACTGCAGAACATGTTGGAAAAAAGGGGTTACCCTGCTGTCTTTGTTAATAGTATTTATAGTGAAGTATTGGAAAAAAGACAGCAAGGTACTTACAAAGTTTTGCTTTTTTCTGGTCTTCCTGAAAAGGTAGAGAATGTAGGTGGTAACAGATTTGGTAGGGCTTTGATTCTTACCTACACTTTGGATTTCTTTGCTATAAAACAAATCATTAAAAACTGTGGTGCATTTTCAACATAGACAATGTAGTTTCATGTAAGCTTGGTACATAACCCCTTATTGTATACAAAAGGGATATGTCCTTGAAGGGACTAATCGAGGGGAAGAAAATTGAAATTTTGGACACAGCTGGTAATAACAAATGTGGTAGATGCAGTCAGTGTTCTTATATCATGGAAGGATATAAACTACTACCTCACTGACAATGGGATCAGCTCTGACACTAGTCCCTGGTTCAAAAATTACATATTAACCAACCTTTTTCTGGTAAATTTTACCAACAGTACATCAGCTACCACTCCCTTACATAAAGGAGCCCCTCAAGGCTCCATGCTGGCCCCTGTCCTCCTCTCCATTTTTATAAATAAGCTTAGATTCAACCTTCCCCACATTCCAATCTTACTATATGCCAGTGACATGGTTATCTTTCACTCCAACCTTACAATTTACTGATTTCAACATGATCTGCACAACAATTTCCTCTCTCTCACTAACTGGCTAAATAACAAAAAACTATTACTTAACTCATCAAAAACTAAAACTATACTCTTCGGAACCTCCACTAAAATGCAAAAGAACCATAACTCACGTCTGATTCTTGACCACGTTAATAATGCCACTAAGCAGGTTAACACCTTCAGATATCTAGGAGTCTGACATAACCCCTCACTAAACTTTCACCATCATCACGAAAATATCTGGAAAAAGATAGACTCCCTACTCTTTTGGGCCAACAAACTCTCTTCTTTCCTCTCCCACCCAACAAGAAATGTTACTGGCAAGGGAATTCTTCTAGCCCAACTTGAATACTGCCTATATCTTGTAGCATCTGCCTCTAAAAGAAACTCTACCACCATCTACAAAATCTCCAACTCCATCGCTGCTTCATTACTCTTTCCCTAAAGTATGAACATCACTGTCTTACACTAGTCAAAGCCAAATGGTTGCCAGTTCAGCAATGAGCCAATTTCTTCCTTGCCTCCCAACTTTTCCCATCTCCTGAAAGAACACTCCTGCCCTTCTCCTTCCTCCAGCTTAATCAGACAGCCTCCATCATATAGCCTTAGATATCACAGCCACCCAGGGGAGGGGAAAACTGGAGATGGCTGCAAGGGGAACTTTGACTGAAGAATTACTGAGACCGCAGTCAAACATTTGTCAGAGATAATTTAACCACTTAAATTATCCAAGTCTTACATTACAGCCAACAAAGGGAACCACACCCATTTGCTCTTGTATGCTTTCTGGTGTTCAACTTCTAGGCAGATGATACTCTATGAACCAGCCTATCCTAGTAAGATGTGTCCCTGGCCATCATTTGAACTATAGAAAAAGTGGTAATTTGAAAGGAGTATAGTTCCTAGTGAGGCTTCCCAGAAGGATGTGCCAGGATGGTTTCGAGGGTCCTCAGATGGAAAGGTTAGGCCAGAGGAGAGAAAATTATTTTGGCTATGACAGATGTGGAGAATGGCCTTGGTTTTTCATATTTTGGCCTTCTGTAAAAATTGGGAATAAGGGGAAATGGGGGAAGTATAAAGGAGACACACAGATACTTCTAGACAACAGTTTATTGGGGAATATTCTGTCAGTGGAGGAATAAGTTAAAATGAGCTGCAGCATTCAAAATTCATTGCGGATGTGAATGATGCAACTTCTGTCCTACCATGGCAATGAGACCACTTGTGAGACATAAGTAGAAATAAGCACTAAGAATTTGGCTTCAACAAGGCTATGGTGGCTACCACAAAGTAGTTAGTGATCATAGCCCATAACCTCTCAATCTTTTAAATGTAATCTGGACAAAATCAAAATAATGGGGGAATAAAGCCCCCCCCCTAAAAAAACAGAGACAAAGTTTAAATATTGCTCTTATAAAGTGAGAAAATTGCTAGAATAAAAGGTTAGTGTGCATTTTCTGAAGGATATTAAGTCTGAAACTCAAATATCTGTCATTATTTAGTGACTTCAATCCTTGGTGATTTGCCAGAAAACTACACATTTTATGAGGAAAAGACCAAAAATATGAGACAAAAATCTGGACATTCTACAAAAATGTGGTCAGTTGAGAGGTATGTATTCCCAAACTCACTTGGACTACCAAAAGAAGTGGTAGCAATGAATTCTCTCATACCATACTATTACCATGTTATTAGTGTGGATGGGAATAGCATCTTGGGAAAGGAGTCCTGAGATGCATGCATTAAACAGAATAGCCCTCATTTAAAAGATGTTTATATTCAGTGTGGCCTCTGCCTGTGACCATACACCTTGAACTGTCTGCTCTGAAATGACCTCTTATCATAGGGCAGAGGCATCCATGTAACCAGTCACAGTCAGACTGATGGTATAAAATGGTCTGGCCAAACAGACTAGACTCATGAAACCACCAACTGACATGATCTTTGCATTTCAGAGATATTTTGACTGTAGTGTTCAATGGATCAGACAGCTGATTTCCCTGATCTTTCTATGTCTATGGGAGAATCTTATATGGTACCTGATACTGGGAACCATGTAAAGAGCATCTGTCATTACTCCCAATGCTTAAAGATAAATATCACTTAAAATCCAAAGCAGCCGAGGAAGAAATACAAGTCCACAGTGGTAAAATATACCATACAGGATAAAAAGAAAACCCACTGGAGCCAGCATGACCAGTTAAAACTTCATTTAACACACATATAAGCACTTTCGAGCATTAGCTCTTCATCAGATCTAAAAAACAGTTAAAATCAACCATATTTAAACAAATAGCAACCAATTCGAATCAACAGCAGAACCTACGCCCCTTCAGTAAGGGTTTTAAAGGCATACAAGCATTTAACCCGGGTATGTGGTTAGCTTGCAATTCAGCTATCCATCTTAACTCTGCTAATTCAGTACTATGTACAATGTCACCCCCTCCCATACTCACTTGTTGAATGTATAACACCATAAACTGAAATCTACGCTCTTTATTTATTTCAATGTGTTGATATAGAGCATTACTTCTCAAACATAATCTGATGTCACTCATATGTTGCAATATACATTGTTTTAACATTCTGTTAGTCTTTCCAACATAAAATGCTTGGCATGATATGCACTCAGCTAAATACACCATATTTTTGTTCTGCAGTCTGCATGTAGTCTAGATATATACTCCCTCCCTGACACAGGGTGTACAAAGATGTTATTTTCTTTAATATATTAACATGCCTTGCATTTCTTACATATTAAAAGTTCCCAACTTCTTCCTATGTGTCGTGGACTTGTTGGGAAGTATGTTACATAAAATCTGCTTCAGATTTTGACTGTTAGTCTAAGCAACTCTGGGGTGGGGATCTACTAGTGCTTTCAGCTTGTCATCAGTATGTAAAATCTTCCAGTTCTTTTTTATCACCTGGGATACGGCATCTATATCACTATTATAGTGTAAATTTATTCTCACAAACGGGTTATTTCTTAGCTTCTGTTCATTAACAATATTCCCATTGTCAGAATTACCTGTATTACATTCAAACCATGGCTTGCCTCTATTCCTTCTCCAGTTATTTGTCCTAGCTATTGTTCTCTTAACTCTGTTGGATAGTCATGACTAGCAAACATATACTGCATGTTGTCTAGCTCACTTTCATATATACTATGTTGTTGTTTGTCTTTCGGCTTTTTCCCGGTAAGGGGTCACCACAGCGGAACTCCGGTCCGCTATTGATTGGCAGTCGATTTTTACGAAACGCCGAGGTGCCAGCTCGACACCCAACCTTCAACGAAGGCATGCCCATTTACACACGCATGTCTTTCGAACACTACCCAACTGCGGGGAGGACATGCAGACTCCACACAGAAGGCACTCCCAAGCCACGCCGAGAATCAAACAGGAGAACCTCTTGCTGTTGGCATAGGTGTTTGCACAGGGGGTACCCATGGCTACACCATCTCTCTGCCAGTAATATTGATCATAAAACATGAATAAATTATTGCCCAAGATAAATTCAAGAAAAGCACATATCTGTGTAACTTTCTTTTCATCAAATGTTGCATGAGTTAGAATAAAATCTTTAACAGCTATCTCTCGCCTGTTACACTTATTACATAAATGTTGCAAATTTAAAACTTGCATACATATCACACTGTTCATTAAAAAAAGAAAAAAAAAGTTTCTCACTGAAAACACTTGTGTCTGGCTTGCAGGGGAATTCAGTGTCCATACTTGTACTTTCTAAATTCTTTTCATGTCCTCCCCACGGTCGGGTGGCCACCGAAAGACATGCGTGAATGGGCGTGCCTTTGCTGAAGGTTGGGCATCGGGCTGGCAACTCGGCACCATAAAAATCTACTGCCAATTATTAGCAGACCGGAGTTCCGCTGTGGTGACCCCTAACCAGGAAAAGCCAAAAAGACAAACGAACAAAACTTTTATCTATTCTGCCTGTCAAGCTGTCAATACACAAGAAGCCTTAAAACTTAATTAAACTTCAATCTAGAAGTGACCGTAACACACTAATCTTTAAATGCATTAAACCTGTTAAACTGTTAAAAAAATCTACAGAAGTCAACTTTACTTGATTAACCACAACAATATTAAAAATGCTGTCATGACTGGGGTGCTGTGGGGAGGCCAACACAGATAAAATGAAAAGAAAAAGGAGCAAAGTGAGCTGGTAATTGAGGGCTCCAAGACTGTGAATCATTCAACTGTTGAAGGAAAGGGGTTTTAAGAAAGGTTTACTAGAGAACTGTTGCCAAATATACATGGTAGGCGAGGACCATTTACAGAAGGGACAAACTTTTATGCACAGCAAAGGATATCTGGAGAAGGGTTCTAGTTTGTATAGAATTCCTGGTGAGGAGTAGGAGTCTGGTAAACTGGGAAAAGTCTTCGATGCTGGGCTGTCTCTGTCCTGCCAGCTTTAATAATAGTGGGAAAGAAGATGACAGCCATACTGTCAATTTTTAAGTGACAAAAATTACTTGTTATTTTACTGTGAATGGGTAGAACATCACTATTAAAAAATATGGCAATGTTCTATTTGCAGAAGAGGAAGGTGAATGTTTTATTAGTACAATAGATGTATCTCAAAACAAGGAAGCAGGGGAAGCACTGGGTACATGGATTCAAGGTAATAACTGATAAAGAGGGGAAGTAGAGCTGTTAGGAAAAGTTTTAGTGCTCATATTAGAGATACCTGGTGTGATGGCCTAGGGAGGTTGGATGGGGTTACAGGATGGTGGGCAGGCACACCAGTTACATTGAGATCTCTGTATGTTCCCTCCCTGAAGGATATCAGACCTTGCTTATCAGGATCTCTTGAGTGGACGTAGTGGGAAGATACTGTAAGAAGAGGTCTTCAGCTGTATTATGGGATCTGATGACTCCTTTCATAAGAAAAAATAGGTTACCTGCTACGTTAAAAATGCTCTTGGTGGATGTTCTGCCAAATTGCCAAGTGGGTGTAGGAATATCTATATACATTTCTTTATATATATATATATATATATATATATATATATATATATATATATATATATATGGGTCCTAGTCACAGTGTAGAAACACGGTTCATCGAAACTGTGTTTCGGCGGACACAATTTAGCAAAAGTGCATTTTATCGAAAATGCACTTTCACTAAAGAGAAAGTGGAAAATTAAAGAAAGCATGCAGTTTGCATGCACCATTAGTTGTATATCAACGTATAGTGTTCATTTACAACTATCGCTGACATTGTGGTACAGTGGGGATAAGGGAATATTCCATTTTCCCCACTGTAGTGCAATCTCGGAGTGAGAATAATAAAGTAGGGGCCCCCCACATGGGGGGTGCAGGGGGGGCTTGTCCCCTGCATAACACTGTTTGATGTGTTTTTTTTTTATGTTATTTTCTTTAGCGAAAGTGCATATTCGACAATATACACTTTCGACAATATGCACTTTTGCTAAAGTGTGCTATCAGAAACACAATTCGATGAACTGTGTTTTCGATAATAAGACAGTGACCCATATATATATATATATATATATATATATATATATATATATATATATATATACACACACACACACACATACACACACACACACACACACACACGTGCACGTGAGTGCACACAAATGAGTATTATGTATTTTACACATTATTCCAACAAGATGAAAACTCTTAGCATTTTTGATAAGTCAATTGGTCAGCATCTTTGACAGAACAGACAGATCCAGCAAAACTGTTGGTAGAATATTACTTGTTAAGATTGCTCACACTGAAAACATCACACCACATTTAAGGCATCTGAAAGATGCTATTTTAAAATACAAAAAAATAACTGAAAAAACTTATCCTGGAGTTATGACAGGAAATTAAGAGTTTAACTTATTTGATATTCCCTTTCTTCAGTCTTATGGAATGTGCTGAAGGAGAATTACCTATAGAGAGATTATGTGGTTGGAAAGTGAGGTGTGTGTAAAGCAGGGCAGTCTGGAGATCTTAGAAATATAAACAAGAATGGAATAGAAAGACAAGGTGATCCTGAGTGACATGAGATGCCAAATTTAAGATTTTCTGCAGTGGAATACTGAGATTTATTTAGTGAAGCTCCACTGTAAATATATGGCATTTGTCACTATGTGAACTCAAAATTTTGGATTGGCACTTGAAAATAAATTATGTGCACAATGCCATTACCACTAAATGCTTGGGGGGGGGGGGTGTTCTACGAGTGTTGATGGGTAGGATGATATATTAATCCAGAGTTTATCTAAACAATCCTGTATTGGTTTGTGACTGACTGTGCAATACTTTGTTAAGACAAGCTTTTATATGAATTTATATTTTATCTTCTATACAATGTTTTTCAATATTTGTAGGAAGGAAAGAAGGGATAATGTAGACAATGAGATTTACTTCAATTTACATTTTGTTGTTTTACCTTTAATTTTCTGTTAGTTGTAAGAAAGGGATAGGTTTTAGTCAGACAAACTCTAGCCATCCCAAGGGGCTTAGTCCGCTGTAAATTCACAAAAACTGCAGACAGGATAATCCAGAGATTTTTTAAAAATCATGTCCTAATTTGTGATTTATTGATCTTTACTATTAAAAAGAATTACGACTGTGAGTGATAGTGAGCAGAAGCTACTGCTTATAAAATAATTCCAGCTTTTGTGTAACTTTCACAACCTCGACCAGAGCAACAACTTTAGTGTACTTTATTTGATACTAGTTGTATATCAGTTGCGTGACTTTTCTCTTAGAAGTTGGCTTAAGTTCTCTTTGAATTCTGTGGTAAAGGATTTTGATTCTTCTTGTTTTCTTTTAGAATTTTTTATTCATTTTCAGCTGAATATGGATTCCTTAAATGAGTATGCCATTAATGATTTGCTAAAGCACAAATATCTTGTGCAGTGTAATGAATGATATCTATATTTAAAGGTAATACCTGATAACACTGGTGATCTGTGTCCCTCATGTCAAAAGTTGGATGATTTGCTTACCATTATTAGTAGCAAATCTAGACTTACTGATGATGATTGCACTTGTAAAATTGTCACGGCTTGGAGAACTGTTGCTACATATACAAATGACTGGACTGATGAGGTAAATAATGTTAGGCAAAGAGCAAATAGAACACAGTTAGGAAATGATGTGTCTATTGTCTGTAAACATCACTCAACTTCTATGAAATAAGATAACACCACTGACAACCCTGGAACACATCATTGTTGTAGTGTCTAGACCAACAAAGTCAATTGCTGATAACCTTGAGGAATTCATACATTTTTAGCATGAAACACAAGGGAGCAGCATAATAGGGTCTGGGAACTTAAATTTATCAGAAACAGATTGGAATAATACTAATTCAACAACATTGGTAAGGAAATTATTCATAACGTATGTTCCCGAGTAATAATTGCTTCAGATTGTAAAAAAAAAACATACCAATGACCAGAAGATACTAGATATTCTTTGTGTTCCTAAAGAAATTATTGTTACTTCATGTCAAGTTTTACCACCACTGATGTGTAGTGATCATAGGGTTATTAAGGTTAATTTGTTGCTAGAGAATTCTGCCAAACTGAAATTTAAACCAATGCACAGACAATTAATAACAGATTATATGAAAGCAAAACAGTCACTGTGTAAAACTAAGTGGAGTGATGCATTCAGTGGAAAAACTGCAGAAGAAATGTAGATAGTTTTGAAAGAGAAATTGCATGAATGTAAAAAAAATCTAAAAAAAATGTTTGACATCAATATCTAGGCATACAATGTCAGGAGGATATATTTCTATAAGAACAAGATACTTGATTATGGTGGGAGACAAAAAATCTATGAAATGAAAAAGATCGCACTACAATTTTGAAAACTAAAATAAACAAGTTAATATAATAAACAAGCTGGACAAACAAATTAAGCACAGTGTGAGACAAGATCAAGAAAAATTTGAAGAAAATATATATAAAGGTATTTAGCATAATAGGGAACAATTTTATAGATATACAACATAAACTAAAGCTTGACACACACATCCAAAATATATACACTATAGAGTTTGATTATCTGAATTAATTAGGAGGACCCGGGGTAGATCGGATAATCACACTGTTTGGATAATCAAACATATATTGAACCGGACAAAAAAAGCTTCTAAAATCTTTTTTCTGCACACAGGGAATACACTTTTCAACCATTCAGCAATTCCATTGGACAATAAAGAATATTTTTCACACAGAAGTGAATATCTATAACCTTTACATATTCAGATTTCATGTTTTTTCCTACCCAAAAACTTTGGAAGGTTGCATTCAGATAATTGACGTTTCTGATAATTGAAGTTTGGATAATCGACTCTCCACTGTATAAAGATATTAAGTATAATAGGAAAGCATTTTATAGATACACAAGTAAAACTAAAATTTGACACATACATCCAAAATATAGTGAAAAAATTACACCAAAAACTACATTCTGTCTATACAGCCAAACCCTTTCTCACAGATGCCATAAGAAAGCACATTGCCTCTTCTCTCCTCTTGCTAACCTAACGTATCCTGCTCCCATCCTTAACAACATCCAAGTGACCTTGCTAAACAAACTTAAGCAATATTACTACAAAATAGCACAATTCACTGTCAACCTTCCAAATAGAAGCCACCACTATGCCCCACTAAGAGAATTACAGTGGGTAGAATTCCCACATTATCTAACCTACTCATAACTTCTGCAAATCCATAAAATTATGCATAAACCTAACAAATGTTCATCCATTTCCAACTTCATACAAATATATAACCCTTCCAGGCCAGTATGTTTATCGGACAAATACCTATCACATGTATCCAAACCCAGCAATTCTGCTGGCAAATCACTACTCTCCCACCATCTCGTTAAATCCTGGTACTCCATCCCATTAGCAGTATGACAAGAACACTCCCTAAAATCATTTAAAACTCAAATAAAGTCCTACCTACTCAGTCACCATCTCTGTACATGTGATATTTCTGGATAATCTTCAAACCCTGTCACCACTGTTTTATGCAACTGGCCACAGTACAGCTACTTCTTCACAATCTCTAACTATCTGACTATCATCTATCCTTCTCCACCATCTTTATATCCCTTTTACATGAATCTCAATATTCCTTCATAATTTGTAACCATCTTCATCCTATAATTACTACACTATCTCATACTCAATATCTATTTTCAGCTGATTCGCTTTGAAAGTAACAAGACTCTTAAAAGCTTGATCTTAGCTAATATTTTGCTTTATTTTTCATTTAACTGTCTTGTTTCATTAACTGTCATATTACAGTTCAATGTATGTTCATGTACTGTTCTGTATGTGTACATTTACTAGTCTATGCATTTTTTTTGATTAACTGTCATACCATTACTAGTTTATGTATGTATGCATGTACATTTATTATGTAAATCTTGTACAACTGCCTTCTACTCATTCTGTAAAATGAAGCATTTCTCCCCAGGCCTCCACTGAAAATGATAATTGCGCCCATTTGGACTTCCCCAGTAAACAAAAGCAATAAATAATAAAATTAAGATATTAGTTCATCCTGTAAAGTGCAATTGCATTACTGAGTAATAAGCAAAAAATGTAGTTAGGAGAGTCCTGTTTCTTGCAGATAGAGCATCAGTAAATAGAATACCAATATTGTTTTAGGGGTGGAGGCAGAGAAGACCTTTGACAAATTGTGATTAGACTCTCTATTTAGTGTTCTGGGAGTATGTGGATCTTCTACCAATGGGATGAGGTCCTTAATAATTTATGCAAGAGAGCAAAAATTGTTTTCCAGTTTGGAAAGTTTATATCTAGCCCAGTAAAGATATTTCAGGTTATAAGTGTCCTCCCTCTGCTGCTGTTGTTCAACACTGCTGCTGAACCTCTGATACAAGCCATCAGGGAGAAGTTATACATTATAGGAATAGTAATAGGAAACAAGGTCCATAAGGTCAGCCTTTTGAGTTGCCCTGACAATTCTCTTCCAGTGTTATAGGATCTCCCAAAGAAGCATGAGCTAAGGTAGTAGTAGTCTACATAAATTGTGCTCCATCAGCAATTAATCTGTAACTGTTTTGTCTTTAGATAGGTGGCAAAGCATTTGAGATTAAGAGTTCTACACTACAAAGTTTTAATCGAATAAACTAGGGTATTTATTGAGAGCTTTAAGATTCACTTACCACTTGAGCAGCATATGAAAATAGGAGAACTCAGTTTTCTAAATGGCTGTAGGTCCTTGATGTTTTGGAGTTGTCGCTCACCAAGCATGTCTGGAGCACCTGGAAGACATTAATTCTGAAACTTCTCTGGTTATCAGCTAAGACCAGTGTTTGAGAACCATATTACTGGGACTCAGCATGAATAGGTGGATTAGGGTTACCGAAGTTAGCAAAATAAGATACAGCAGTAAAAAATAGCAGTTTTTGGCTTGTGTGACAAGTTGGTTTGGTGGAAATGCCATGAAAAGGGCTAGAAGGTGCTGAAGTGAAGAAGCAGTTTTAGGAAAGCATGATAATCTGGAAGGAGAAGGAAAATGTACTAGGGAAATGCAAGTAGTTATCCAGATGTGACAGGGTTACTATCCATCTTATTTGTTTTAGTTCCTTCCTTCCTTCTGAGTACTGGGAGTCTGATTGGACAAAGCACCATTTCAGTGGAGACAATGGGAGAAAAGCTCCACATTACATACATCTGTACAGACAATTAGCATGAGTTAAAAGTATATGTCTACATTTCAGCATAGTGGCATATGCTATACTGAACTATACATTTTATTCAGCATGTTACGATAACACACCTATAGAGCAATCAGCAATATTTAACAGTACACACACACGTGTGTGTGTGTGTGTGTGTGTGTGTGTGTGTGTGTGTGTGTGTGTGTGTGTGTGTGTGTGTGTGTGTGTCTGCATATATATGTGTGTATACACACACACGCACACACGTGTGTGTGTGTGTGTGTGTGTGTCTGCATATATATGTGTGTATACACACACACAGTGACATTAACTCATTTATTTATGTGTATATTCAGCTTGAGAATCTGCTAAGTGGATTGATAGTCAGATCCTTTGCAGCCACAACCTAGGCACCATGGTGCAAGACACACATAAAATTATATACAGTCTAAAGCATACACAGAGTTGCTCATAGTATAGTAACAAAGCAGAGACAACACATTTATAAATTATGTACAACTATAAATGCAAATAAAATTATTATTTATAGTATGTACAATTAAGATTTAGTAAAAGGGCATTTTGTTGATATATTTTTAAATTGCGGATAGGAAGAAATTTTTATGGTATCTGGTGGGACTGAATGCCAAAGTTTAGCAATGCATACAAAGTATAAAGAGTCACTATTATGATTTTTAGGTTTTGTTTTGCATGAATTTTGCAAGCAGGTTTAGAGAATTCAGTTCTCTGGGTGTATGTACCAATCTGTCTGATGGCAGAGCATTTTGCACATGTATGAGATGTCGTGGTCATCTTAAGGTGAGTGCAGGGCTAGCACAAGAGGTTGCTGTCACCAGCTAAGTAGCTGTAGTGCAAGACAGTGATGTGTGCTGTTGAAGTGGTTGCCTGCATACTCTGCAGTTTTATTCTAACTTTTCTATGAATTAATAAAGATTGATGAGGCACAGAAGAGACTAGGGAGTAGACAGCTGTGAGTTGTGGTCTAATTTGCATGTGCTTTTACAAAAGGTTTGACATGAAAATGAATGAAGTCCTCATTTATTGTTTTGAACTAATTGTTGGGTGATTTAATCAAATGTTAAATTACGATCAGTTACTGTTTCTAATAGTTTTGTATTTTGTACTGGCTTGATCCTAGTACTGTTTATTATTAGTATTGTCATAATAGTTTGACTGCTGGGCTCATGACGTAAACAGCATAACATTACTTTTATTGGGTTTTAGGAGAAGTTTAGATTGCTAAAGCCAACTTTCTATTTTTGCAAATGAATGCTTTAGGTCAGACAGAGCTGTTTAATCAGCTGTGCACATTTGTGTTGCATCATCTGCACACTGGATTATATTTGCTGGTTGACGGGCTGCATGCATATTTTTTTATGAAAATATTAGAGTAAAGGTTCTAATGTTGAACCTTGTGACACCCCTACTGTTATTTCCTGAAGAGCTGGCTGTTTATCAGCCCACTGTATATGCTGTATTCACTGACTGAGGTAACCTTTGAATTAGTTGATTGTACTGTTGCTGAGGTACAGTTCTTTGAATCTAAGTAGTATAAGTCTAGTGTGTGAAACTGTATCATATAGTTTTGGCAGATCAAAGATAACAATGTGGCCAGGCCATTTCACCACGATTTTGTTTCTCGTGGAAATAGTTTATAAAAGTTAGTAAAGTCGATTCTATGTTGTGGCCCAGCTTAAATTCATGTTGTGTTGTGAAAAGTAATTATAGTTATGTTTGGTAGCTGATAAACTACTTGTCAACACATTTTTCAAATATTTCAGTGGGGGAAAATGGCTGCCAAGTCTGTAGTTTGCTAGTTCAAAAGATTTGCCACATTTATGAAAGGGGATTATTTAGGACTGGATATTGAGTTTGGGAGCTACGGCTTCTCAAAGGTGGTGATTTATAAGTACAGATGGCCTCTGCAGCAATTTTGAAATATTCTACTAGTGTGTTATCAGCTGCAAGAGATGGTTTAATTTTTTAATTATGGTGGTAGGAGTTGTGGTGAGTAAAAAGCCACAACAGTGATACTGTCAGTATCACTAATTGAAATATTTGGTGTTTTGGGTTTATTAAAGGAGGTGGCAACATTTATATTTATGAATGAGATCTGTGTGTTCTGTTACAGACTGTGTAATCAGTTAAAGGGCAGGGCTAGGGATTTTTTTGCCAGGTTGTATAAGGTTATTGATCGTTAACCAAAACATTTTTGGTCTTTTACTATAGTTTTCTTGTACACTAGTGCAATAGGTTTGTTCACCCTTTACTTTAGCATTTTTAGTTAGATTTGACAAGTACTGATACTGTCGCAGATTGCTTGCTGTTTTTCTTTTTTTTTCCTTGAAGGCAGTTTTTCATGCTTAATCTCTATTGTGCATTGGCTGTTTTATTTCTCATATAAGTCACAGTGTAGGTATTGGCTTTTAAATGTTTTCTGTGTTGATGGTGCCAGTGAGTTTAATATTGTGATGAAGGTTTTGTTGAATCAGTTGTTATGTCACTTAAAGGTAATGTTTTCAAAGGGTCTCAGTTGCTATACTTAAGGACTGATAAGAAGGATTTTTTACTGAGTTTGGTTTTATTTCTATTTTGTATTTGATTTTTTCAATAAGTTTTAGTTTTTTTTTCATATCACATAGATTGGATTATGATCATCAATGGTGTCTGGCATAATTCCTACATGGATAATTTTGGCAGGGTCTGCTATTGGTACCCAATCAAGAATATTTTATTTTCTAGTAACTATCTGTTTTTATGGTTGATGTATCTTTGATGTCCAGATTTGAGAGGAGTGAGGGACCACTGGAATTCGTAGGTACATCAGAGGGTCTTACAGATATTTAAGCCACAAGGGCTGTATTCCTTACAGGAATTAGTTGATCAATTCAGGATTTGATATCATGATTTTTATAAGTACACTTAAATGTGCCATCTAAATGATTTTAAACTAGCATTGGAATTGGTGTACCTTCAATAAGAGATTGGTTTGCCTAATGAATTCAAGTATGGGTAAAATTCTCCATACAGGTTAACTGTCAAAGTTGGTTACTAGTTTGGTTATTTTACAAAGCTTCAGACAAACAGTTTTGGATATAAGGGGAGAAGAAAATTTGGTAAGTGTCAGGATAAGGAAGAAGGGGAGCATTTATAGATTACGTGGAGCTGGTTCAACAGTCAATATGCCTTTGGGAATTTGTACATGTTTACCTACCACCTCACAGATTGTCTTTTATGTTTTCACCAATGTTACCTTTTTGTTGGGACTATACTCATGCATTGACTTGGACATGGGAACACATTTTTGGGCATGTGAAAAATCTTCTGCATTTTGGGAAGGAGTATTTGCAAAGGATTTGGGGTTCTCTAATCATAACAAAGTAGTGTGATATAGGACAGTGATCTTTGCTGATATTCTTGGTTATGAAAAAGGTAAGTTAGATTTTTTTTTATCACATCAGGACAGAAATACATGACTTCCAGGTTTTCTACACTGGGTGATTAAAGTAGCACAGGTATGTCTGCTAAGGCAGTGCTCCCTGTTCACTATATTACTGAAGCAGCTTTGAGAAGTGCAATGCTGTCTGCATACTATAAATACAGGTATTTTCATCTTCACAGGACAACTATTTTATTTTATTTGTATTTGTTCTCTGGGGTAGAGCCCTGATCTCAACTGGGAGCAGTGTCTAGTTAAGTGACTTGCTCAAAGTCACACAGTTAGGCAATGGAGGCTGAGGGAATCAAACCTTGCTCTACTAGACCACAGGAAACAGCTTGTCAACATCACTTTAATCCATTAAGCCAGCTTCTAGACTCAGGTGGGTATGCATTAATTTTCAATATCTTATGTTATAACCACTTATGAAGCTGGATTGGAATGGTGTGGAGGTTTTTTTTTTTAATTTTCCAGTTTGCTAGTTATTGGATATACTGTTTGTTAATATGCAAATTATAGGCTTGTTCCTGCCACCATAAAATTGCAAAATGGAGTATAAATATATCCCTTCATACTTTTAACTAAATTTTTATGTATTTATATTACATTATCTTTGTTTCACTCAGGCACACCAACTGAACAATATTTTCCTTTGTTCTAAATGCTCATGTACCCCACCATGTATGCTCCATGACATCCCTAACACCTGTCCCCTACCTTGCATCTCTAAAGAGCAGGTCATAAACACCCTCTCTAAGGCCAAAAACGCAGCATCTAGTCTAAGCACCAGCTTCATTCCAGCTGAAAGGAAAACGGCCACTGTTATTCCCTTCCACAAAGGTAGTGCCACTGACCCCAGGAACTATAGACCAATTAGCCTGACTAGCCTTATCTGCAGGGCCATAGAGCGAATCAACAAAGATAAGGTAATCTGCAAACACTTAACCCTACTCAGTTTGGATTTGTCAGAGGGAGATCATGCCTGTTAAACCTGGTAGACTTCTTCGAGACAGTCACCAAGGCCCTGGATGAGGGGAAATCTGTGTGTACAGCCTACCTAGACTTAGCCAAGACTTTTGACACTATCCCCCACTCAGGCATCATTGACAAACTCACCCAGCTAGGTATCAACCCTTATATTGATAGATGGGTTGCTAACTGGCTCACCGATGGAACATGTATAGTCACAATAGGGGAATCCACCTCCAACAGCAGACCTGTAACCAGTGGTGTTCCACAGGGATCAGTCCTGGGATCTGTACTGTTTGGAATCTATTTCTCTGAAGTACAAGCAAAAACTAAAGGTCTGTGGCTGACAAAGTTTGCTGATGATTGCAAACCGGGAGTAGTTATAGAATCTCCAAATTATGCCAACATCCTACAAAAGTGTCTTAAACAAATGATTGGTGCCAAAGTTATGGCCTTAAACTCAAAGCAAAAAAATGCATTATCATCCCTTTCGGTAAGAGCGATGTTCCTGCTAACTATCACATCAATAGCAACACCCTAAGTACACACTCACTGGGCACATAGGTTGACAGCAACTTTATCTTTGATCACCATGTCTCCACAGTAGTAAGAATGGCATTCTATATTGCTCATCTCATAAGTAAGGGCATTGCCTCCAGAAAAAAAGTTATAACCTCCCTGTACTCTTCCCTCATCAGGCCAATAGAGTACAATGCCCCTTTTGGTATGTACCTTTCCAAGCACCTGCAGCAACTGGAAAGACCACAAAGGTTCATCACAAGAAAAATTCAAGGTCTTCAGCATCTGTCCTATGTGAACTATCTGAAATCACTGTCACTTTATTCTGTTTCATAGAGACTACTCAGAGGTGCTCTCTACCTTGCATATAAGGCAATCTTTGACCCTGATTTATTGGAAATGCTGCATATCTGCAAGTCAAATAGGACACAGGTTATTCACTCTAAAGACCCTAGCCTGGTATGTGACATTAACAGAACCTGCTAGGATAGATTTGTCTCCCAGAGGTTACCACATTTTTGGAATAGACTCCCACTTCATGACAAACAGAGCATCTCATTGGCCCTTTTCAAATGTAATCTGGGTGATTGGGTGGGTAACAGTAAATTCACCCTGGAGGTTCCACCTGTGTCCCTCTTGGGCAGGGGCAATAGGTACTTATTGTGGAAATAAGGTTAGAACTTGGCTAGGCTTGTAATGGCCCTAGGGCCATTAGCCTAGTAACTTTCTATGATGCTAAATGCTCAAGTTATTTTGTTTTTGTGGTGGTCTGTGATGCTGGATTGCACAAGTTTGTATATTTACAATGAATAAATGAGGTTGGTAAAACAAAAAGATGAATTAAAAAATTCTAGCATATTTCATTTCACAAAATAAATGCATATTTTTTTTAAAAATATATGCCATGGAAACCATGGGCTATTCCTGGCTACATTGACATACATAAGAACAGAATTATTTTTCTGGTCTTTTGATTTAACATACTATGACACAGATCCATAATTTCTTGCTGCCAACATATTAAATACTTTCCTTACTTTACTCCAAGACCACACCTCAGTATTCATCTAGTTAAATCTTACTAACTTTATTATGAACATGGCTTTCCCTACTAAAACATAAATTATCAAATGCATAACACAGGTCTTGATAAGTACTATATTTAAGTTTTATTAAAATGAAGATAATATACATTTAGTTTTGTAATAATCTGAACAGTCCATGCATGTTACGGGGCATATACAATTCCAGGTTATTCCTTTAAAGGGGGATTTTACATTAAATAGTTGGCACTTTCTGCAATTCAACATACCACTGCATGTGCATGAAGGTATTTGATGCACTCATTATAAGCTTAATTTTACCATGGATAAAATAGTAAACGTGCAGCAAGTTCCAATCTGACTAGCAAATAAAAAGGTACAGAAGTGAAATCAAGAACAAATTAATTATCTTCCAAGATGGCTGCACTCTGTGCAATACCTTGAGTTCAGCTCTCCCTGTGTGACAACAATGAGAAAAAAAAAGGCCACTGAAACTGTCAATCTGGGTAAAATTCAGTCACTAAGTAGTAATTATGCCAGCAAGGAAGAAATCTGGAGAACCTGAAAGAAAATCAGCCAGAAAATGTGAAGAGAAAGCTCTGAGAAGAGCCCCTGCAGCTGTTCAGCAAAAACCAATTCAAGTTTAAGCTTTGGTACAGGAGATGGCTTCTGTAATTTTGAGAAAAAATGCATCAAATATACTCAGAGGTGTGTAAAATAAATGAAACATTAAAGGAATACATGACCTTAATTAACAAAGGACTGGAAAACTGGAAGAAGCTTTAACTAGCTATTCAGATGAACTGATAAAATGCAAAACTCAGAGATTGAAATGAAGAAAAGGCTGAATGATAAGTCTTCTTAAGAAGAGCTGTTTCAAAAAATAGTTATAAGACAGAGTGCACAGAGAAAACCTGAGCTTTTCTGCTGTCTCAGGGAAATGGAAAGAACACACACTATTAATTTTGCAAAGTATAAATAAGCAAATGGGCAGGTATTCCAGAGCAGAATTGAAAGGACATATTGTATGTATGATCCAAACCTATCCATGAGAAAGCAGCCAATGTGTATATTAGTAAAGATGCAATCATACCAGCAGAAAGAGTTGATCCTGGCAAAACTGATTCAGAAAGATAAACAATTATACCAGCAGAAAGAGCTGATCCTGGCAAAACTGTAGCAGAAAGGCAAAGTATTAAAATTGGAGACAAAAGAGTATTTGTGGAAAATGATTATTCATTGTACACCATACTGAAGAGAAAGAAATGTATCCCATCAATCAATGAATGTTGACAAGCAGGCATTATATTGAAGTTGCTGTATCCAGCTGTCTTCAGAATATTTTCCTGGAAGATCAAATACATTTTTAAATGCAGAAGTGGGCTAGTGGGGAAATGAAAAACTTTATCTAACAAAGAGTGAGCCAGCAAGTAGAAGGGGACTCTGCTTTTCATTCTTCTGACAACAAAACTCAGAGACAGAACATTTTCTAGTGTTCCAAAGGAAAATGCTTGACAGACAGAATCAGGATTACCTTTGATTTGAACCAGAGTCTGATGATAGAAGATGGAGATGATCAGGAAGAAGACCAGCAAATATGGCTTTGCAAAAAAAAAAAGTGGCTGAGAAAGACTGAAATTTTGTGGGCTTTAAGTTTGGGTGGAATGTAAAGCATATATTACACTTTATGCCATTAATGCTTAGGATATTAAAGGGAAAACTGCAAGTAAAACAATTTTTATTATTTTTAATATTTGTATATAAAACATTTTGTGATGTACTTTGCATGTTATATTGTAAAGCAGTTTTGCACAGTGTTTAGTCGACTATTTTACATTTGGGGAAGGGTCTTTTCAGTGACAGCTGAATATGTTGATTATATTAAACAAATAAATTTCCTAGTTTATAAGATATACACACTTTACAATGTGAAAAGCACACACCAACCACAAACTGATATAAAAAGCCAGATAGAAGCCATAAAGATCCACAACCAATTTATTGATTGAGCGTTTTCATCTCACAATAGAAACTTCATCAGAATACCATTCTAACAAAAAACTCACCTTTTATCAGGGGCGGCTCGTGGCATAGGGCTGCCGGACTGCAGCCCCCTTAAAAATAAAAAAGAGAAAGAAAATGAGAAAGAAAAATGAAAAATAAAATGCCCCAGGTGCTTATGGTGGTGTGGTAGGGAATGCCTCAGGCTTGAACCCTGTACCCTGTATGCAGGTGTTAAAGACTTGAGTTCCCTACCCACCACCATTTGTAAAAAAAATTCAGATTTTTGCCTCATATTCGATCTGATCTGTTCCTCATAATATCTGTGGTTTGTAAATGTTGCAATGCTTGATATTTGATGGTGTAGTAGTAGTATTGTTGCCTCACAGCTGCAGGTTCTTGGGTTTGATTCTTGGCTGGGGTTCCTTCTTTGTGGGGTCTGTATCTTCTCCCTGTGTTTGTGTGGGTTTGCTTTTGTGTCCTCCCATGTTACAAAGACATGTCTGCATTATTTCTTCCTGGGCCTCTGCTGAAAATTGTTTATTTGTTCCAAGTCAGACTGTCCTGATTAAAAAATGTTAAATAAAATTGACAGGCATTTGAATTTCAGACTTAAGGGTTTCTGAATTCCTTGCATATTTGATGGTGCAGTGGTAGTATTGTTGCCTCACAGCTATAGGTTTTCTGGTTTGATTCTTGGTTGGGGTGGCTTCTGTGTGGAGTCTGCATCTCCTCCATGTGTTTGTGTGGATTTGCTCTGGTGCCCTGCCATTTTACAAAGACGTGTCTGCAGTTTTAATCCCTGCTGAAAATTGGTTTTGTTCTGTCCGCAGTAAAATTGACAGGCATTTGAATTTCAGACTTCAGGTTTCTGAATGTTTAATTCCTTGCATAATTGATGGTGCGGTGGTAGTATTGTTGCCTCACAGCTATAGGTTTTCTGGTTTGATTCTTGGTTGGGGTGGCTTCTGTTTGGAGTCTGCATCTCCTGCCTGTGTTTGTGTGGATTTGCTCTGGTGCCCTGCCATTTTACAAAGATGTGTCTGCAGTTTTAATCCCTGCATCTCTGCTGAAAATTGTTTTGTTCTGTCCGCAGTAAAATTGACAGGCATTTGAATTTCAGACTTCAGGTTTCTGAATGTTTAATTCCTTGCATAATTGATGGTGCAGTGATAGTATTGTTGCCTCACAGCTATAGGTTTTCTGGTTTGATTCTTGGTTGGGGTGGCTTCTGTCTGCATCTCCTCCCTGTATTTGTGTGGATTTGCTCTGGTGCCCTGCCATTTTACAAAGACGTGTCTGCAGTATTAATCCCTCGTCTCTGCTGAAAATTGTTTTGTTCTGTCCGCAGTAAAATTGACAGGCATTTGAATTTCAGACTTCAGGTTTCTGAATGTTTAATTCCTTGCATAATTGATGGTGCAGTGATAGTATTGTTGCCTCACAGCTATAGGTTTTCTGGTTTGATTCTTGGTTGGGGTGGCTTCTGTCTGCATCTCCTCCTGTATTTGTGTGGATTTGCTCTGGTGCCCTGCCATTTTACAAAGACGTGTCTGCAGTATTAATCCCTGCGTCTCTGCTGAAAATTGTTTTTGTTCTGTCCGCAGTAAAATTGACAGGCATTTGAATTTCAGACTTCAGGTTTCTGAATGTTTAATTCCTTGCATAATTGATGGTGCAGTGATAGTATTGTTGCCTCACAGCTATAGGTTTTCTGGTTTGATTCTTGGTTGGGGTGGCCTCTGTCTGCATCTCCTGCCTGTGTTTGTGTGGATTTGCTCTGGTGCCCTGCCATTTTACAAAGCGTGTCTGTGGAGTATTAATCCCTCGTCTCTGCTGAAAATTGTTTTGTTCTGTCCGCAGTAAAATTGACAGGCATTTGAATTTCAGACTTCAGGTTTCTGAATGTTTAATTCCTTGCATAATTGACATCTCTGCTGAAAATTGTTTTGTTCTGTCCGCAGTAAAATTGACAGGCATTTGAATTTCAGACTTCAGGTTTCTGAATGTTTAATTCCTTGTATAATTGATGGTGCAGTGATAGTATTGTTGCCTCACAGCTATAGGTTTTCTGGTTTGATTCTTGGTTGGGGTGGCTTCTGTCTGCATCTCCTCCCTGTATTTGTGTGGATTTGCTCTGGTGCCCTGCCATTTTACAAAGACGTGTCTGCAGTATTAATCCCTCGTCTCTGCTGAAAATTGTTTTGTTCTGTCCGCAGTAAAATTGACAGGCATTTGAATTTCAGACTTCAGGTTTCTGAATGTTTAATTCCTTGCATAATTGATGGTGCAGTGATAGTATTGTTGCCTCACAGCTATAGGTTTTCTGGTTTGATTCTTGGTTGGGGTGGCTTCTGTCTGCATCTCCTCCCTGTATTTGTGTGGATTTGCTCTGGTGCCCTGCCATTTTACAAAGACGTGTCTGCAGTATTAATCCCTCGTCTCTGCTGAAAATTGTTTTGTTCTGTCCGCAGTAAAATTGACAGGCATTTGAATTTCAGACTTCAGGTTTCTGAATGTTTAATTCCTTGCATAATTGATGGTGCAGTGATAGTATTGTTGCCTCACAGCTATAGGTTTTCTGGTTTGATTCTTGGTTGGGGTGGCTTCTGTCTGCATCTCCTCCCTGTGTTTGTGTGGATTTGCTCTGGTGCCCTGCCATTTTACAAAGATGTGTCTGCAGTATTAATCCCTGCGTCTCTGCTGAAAATTGTATTTGTTCTGTCTGCAGTAAAATTGACAGGCATTTGAATTTCAGACTTCAGGTTTCTGAATGTTTAATTCCTTGCATAATTGATGGTGCGGTGGTAGTATTGTTGCCTCACAGCTATAGGTTTTCTGGTTTGATTCTTGGTTGGGGTGGCTTCTGTGTGGAGTGTGCATCTCCTGCCTGTGTTTGTGTGGATTTGCTCTGGTGCCCTGCCATTTTACAAAGATGTGTCTGCAGTTTTAATCCCTCGTCTCTGCTGAAAATTGTTTTGTTCTGTCCGCAGTAAAATTGACCAGCATTTGAATTTCCAACTTCATGTTCTTCAGAATACATAGTAGCACAACCTTTTTTTTAGCAATTTTCAAAGTTTATAAGATGAATATTTTAAATTTGTCCCTATTTTTGGGACTGTATTCCCCCATTATTGGCTTCGTCCAGGTTTTTGTGCTAAGGTTGACAGCTATGGCAAGAACTGAATTCACTGAATATGTTTGAGGGCTGTATTCCCTCATTACTGGGTTTGTCCAGGTGTTTTGTACTAAGAGGTTGACAGCTATGGTGAGAACTGAATTCACTAAATGATAGCCATTTAAGTTTCAGTCTTCCTCTCTTTTACAAAGCAGCTGATGTGGCGTAGTGGTATGTTACTCTGACTGTTTTGCTCAGGGACCTTGGCAGTAAAATATATGGTGGCAACACAACATTTTATTCTAGCAACTTTCCAAGATTATACAAGCAATGTTTAATGTGTCCCTGTTTTTGGGCTTTTGACTACCCAATACATTTTGGCTTTTTCCAGTTTTCTTGAGCTGCGAAGTTGAGATGCAGTTGAGTATTGAGTAGATTTTACAAGGAACTGAGAGCTGCAGGGGAATAGAAGTTTAGTGCTTTGCCAAGTTAATACTATAGCACAACAGGCTGTGTACTTGCTTTTGATGCAGAAGGTTGTGGGTTCTACTCCAACTAGGGGTAGATGCTGCCGTACTGAGAATGTTCACCTTGGTGAAGATACTAACTATGAGTTCGTTATCAGTTTGCCATCCATTTCCTCTTGCAATATTATTACTAGCTTATCATTTTTTTAATGTAATATAGACAATTTATTCCTGAGGGGCAACAGACACTTTATATTTCGATGAAACCATGAAATATAAAGGTGATTGCTAGCAGCAACCACTTCATTAGTTACAGATTTCTTTAATGTGGAATTATTTAGATGACTGACTTCAGAGATTGTGCATATTTACTGATAATGGACTGTAGAATTGTGCATATTTACTGATAAAGGTGGACTGTAGAATTGTGCATATTTACTGATAATGGTGGACTGTGGAATTGTGCATATTTACTTATAATGGTGGACTGTGGAATTGTGCATATTTACTAATAATGGTGGACTGTGGAATTGTGTATATTTACTAATAATGGTGGACTGTGGAAGTCTGAGTAGACTTTTTTATGATAAATGTTCTCAACTGGGCAGTTTTGCCATTATGGGTGCATATGGTTTGTTTTATTGCTTACTGGAAAAAATGTTCAAAACAAATTTAAAACATCCTGTAACAAGTGTACTGTATTGTACAAGGAATATAATTTTAGTACAATGAGGAAGGTGTATCAAAGAGCACATGTATGTTTCATATGCAAGGAGCCTATGATTCGAAAACAGCCCAAAATTAATCTTTATCTGCCACTGGCAAAATGTATTTTCTTTGAATGTGGGTTTCAATGCTGTTTCAATGAATGTGAGTTTCAAGGGCAGAGAAGTTTTAATGCTAAGTTTTCATTGTGAGACTGCATTGCTTTGTTTAACAGATGACTTAGTGTTTGTGCTGTAAACTACAAAATAAAACTTTCAAATGAAGTCCAACTCATCATAGAAGTAAAGCAGTATGCACATTAGTGTTTATGGTAAATGGAGTGAAATAGCCAAGTATAATGGTTCATTGGAATGGCTGCAGAGGCTCCATTCAACCATTATTTTGTCAGGGGGGGAAGGGCAGCAAACTCAGACAGGCCCAGCTGAACTATACCTCCCAACTGTCCAGATTTTCAAAGAATGAATAGATTTTTGCTTCTTATTTTTGGTTTGTTCATAAAATTTGTAGTTTTAATTCCTAAATGATTTGCCAGAAGTCACTATAAGTTTCAGACTTCATAACCTTCAGAAAAATGCATGTTAAAGTAAGAGCTGTTCTATCAACTGTCTCAATTTATACAAGAGCAATTTTTAGTACTGTTTATATGTGCCCCAATATATTTGGCCTTGTTCAGATTTACTGCATTAACAGGTTGAGAGGTACATGCAAATAAATTGCTTTATAGAATTAGGCATAGCCAACCTCTCAACTGTCCCCAATTTTTGGCTCAAAATGTTGCTCTTCCCCCTTATAATCCCTCCGCAAAATAGCAATTTTGGAAGAAAACATGGAGGGTTTACAATTAAGAAATAACTGTAATAATCAAAGTTATAGATTACTTGAAATGCATGTAGATTCTTTTATATTTTGTCAGCTGCTCAAGGTAGCAGTACTAATATTAAAGTGTCCCTTCTTTGACAGGTAGCAGCTGTATTGTGTGTCTATTTTATATTTTTGCATCACGTTTTTGTCCAGTTTTCATAAAATTGTGTTTTTTGGCAAATTAGTGACATCACTAAAGACTGAAGTTAGAAAATGACAGACATTTGAGTTTCAGATTTTATACCTTTCAGAAAATTCATACTAATGCAAGACCTATTCTATTATCTTTCTAAGTTTATTAGAGCAATATTTAAAAATTGTCCTTATTGTTGGGCCTTTGTCCCACTTCTGTGTATGGCTTTGTCCAGATTTCTTGCTCTTGAGGTTGAGAGGTATGACAAATGTGTCAGGGCCATCACAGTCAGCCAGAGAGATTTCAAATTGTGACATGCTTGTTGCACCCCACTCCCCATGTAGTGACTCTGGATGTGTCCAAGCAAGGCAAGGAGTAGTTGTATCTACCTTGGATGGGGAGGACACACTGCATAAGTACTACAGTGGCTTTTCATCTGTCCTTGATTTTGCAGAATGGTCTGGTTTCTGTCATATTTTTGTACTGTTGATTTATGCTTATTACTCAAAGTGTCTGTTGCTCTGTGTTTTAAGTAGCAATGCTTTAATGACCATAAGGTAAGCTTGTCTGAGATCGTAAGATGCAAGTAAGCTTTAATAAGCATACTGTTAAAGAATTGCCAACATTGAAAGCCTTTCTGTTGTTGCCATGCAGAGAATACTTGACTACATAATGTATAAGCCTTGGGTATTAAAGGACAGGATTCCATTATTTTAAAAGCTCATTACACTTGTTGGAGACTTCCAGTCATCTCTACAGACTTTACCCGTAAACTAAACAGAATGCCAATCATGTGTGGTCCATAACCTGTACAGTAATCCTTTAAGCAATGTATCTTGAGCTTGTTTCTTGTTTGCTTTTCATTTTTTACTTTTATCATGTTTGCCCCATGAAACAAGTTGTCAGCCAGCAGGTCTTTTTTGGATAAGAAACATTTTTACAAGTGGGGGCATCACATAGATTTCTACTTTCAGCATGTTACTTGGTACTTTAATAAAGCTGAATATATTATAATTAGGACTGCAGTGCAAGGAGAAGTGGTTTGAGTTGAGTGCTTCTGGTTTTTCTTATACTTGATTTTGACTGGCATTCCAGTAATGTATTTAAAAGTAATTTATTTTTCATGCCTCACAACCTTTTGTTTCCATCTAGATATTAAGTAAGCTGTCATGCAGCCAATTCATTGAAATATTTTTATTCTTCTACACTTATTTTTGTCTTGATTGGACTTTCATAATGATGGTTTGCCACCCAGGGCAGCGTATTTAATTAAAGTTAGTTTTTTGTGGTTTTGTGCATAGCTCCTCCCCTTTCTGGTTGACCACACCCCCTCCCCTTGACCCCACCCATTCAGCTGTCTCTTGCAGCCCCCCTGTGATTTGAAGTCACCAGCCGCCACTGCCTTTTATACATTGTCTTAATCACATAAAATGACATCACTTCCTTTATACAAAAAGTGAACTCATACATAAATACAAATAACTACTTAAAAATGTTACATGACATCATCCTATATAAAACACTTGCATGTAATATTCTACTTTAAGTTTTAAAATAGAACCAATAGAAATTGCACTGTTGAGTCCTGGTGCCTCAGAGGCATTAGTTCTCATTTGCAATCTGAGTTCCTTCAGATCTAGATATTGATTCAGGGGTCCCCCCTTTCACCCAAAGTGACTTGCTCCATGATAGTGAACCTGAAACTGTGTCCTGGGTGCAAACCAATATGTGCAGCTAGGACATTTTTTGTTTCATTCCTACCAGTGTCATAATAATGTTGGTAGATTCTAGTTCTCAGTGCATTCATTGTTTTTCCTATGTAAAAACATGGACACAGGGGGCACTTAGCTAGATACATGACTCCCTTACTACTGCAAGTGAACTTGTATCGTATTATGTATCCACCCATAATTGGGTATATATATACCTCCTTGCCTTCCAGTATATATTTGCACTGTATGCAAAATCCATATTTTACCATGCCCCCCCCCCCCCGTCCTTGCATCCATCTTTCTATAGGTTTCCATCACATTTTTTTATGCTGTTATCTTTTTTATAAACAATTTTAGGGAATGCTCCTACCAAATCAATGTGTTCTGGGTTCACACTGAATATGTGCCAATTGTGTGTTAAAATCCATTTAATATTGTAGAACTGGTTGTTAAATCTAAATATACCTGATTTGTTGAAGTGTTTCCCTTCATTATGTACAACCATTTATTCGCTACTCTGTGCTTTCCCTAACAGAGGAATATAATGTCCATTCTCTCTCTTTGTTGTAACTTCCTTCAATATCCCATCCACAAATATTTCTGGGTATCCCCTCTTTGTCAGCATATTTTTTAATATATTCAACTGATGTACAAATTCAGCATATTCTGATGTGATTCTTGCTATCCTAACCCCTTGCCCTTTTACTAGGGATTTTTTCTGTGACAGTGCAAGATGGCAACTATCAATGTGCAGGAGGGTGTTGGAATATGTGGGTTTTCTAAAAATATTGGACATAAATTGTTTAATGTTTCTGTTTTTTTTTTTTGTACTGTGATGTCCAAGTAATGGGTGGTATCCCATGTAATAATACTCGCAAATTCCAGAAATTCAGTGCTCTGCTCTATAAATTTCAGAAAATTATGCAATTCCCCCTCACTTCCTTTCCAGAAAACAATAATGTCATCCAAGAAATGACCATAAAATGCCCAATAATCAGCAAATGCACTTTTAAACACAATCTCCTGCTCCAAAAATGCCAAGACAATGTTGGGGAATATGGGGTCACATGCTGCCCCTATTGCTACCCCCCTGCACTGTCGAAAAAGTTGGCCTTCAAAAATAATAATGTTCGTATCTAAGACCAACTCCATCAAGGTCCTAACAGTGAGAATGCATCTGTGGCTAATATTAGTATGTTGGCACAGGAAACTATAAAACCACTCAATGCCCAAGTTGTGTGGAATAGCTGAAAATAAATCTCTTATATCAATGGTGACAAAGATTAAATCATCAGTATTTATCATTGGTTATTTTACCTAAGCAGTCCCAAGAATCCTTTAAAATCCATGGGCAGTCTTTGAGTACATTTTTTAGCTGACTATCAATAAACCTAGCCATAGGATATGTTTATAATAAAGATACGAGCATAAAAAATATGATGGTAACCTATAGAAGGATGGATGCAAGGACAGGGTCTTGGTAAAATGTGGATTTTGCATGCAATGCAAATATATCCTGGAAGGCAAGGAGGTGTATGTACAGATATATAGATATATATATATATATATATATATATACACCCAATTATGGTGGATATATAATATGAAAGTAGTTCACTTGCAGTAGTAAGGGAGTCATGTATCTAGCTAAGTGCCCCCTGTGTCCATGTTTTTACATAGGAAAAAACATGAATGCACTGAGAACTAGAATCTACCAACATTATTATGACACTGGTAGGAATGAAACAAAAAATGCCCTAGCTGCACACATTGGCTTGCACCCAGGACACAGTTTCAGGTTCACTATCATTGAGCAAGTCACTTTGGGTGAAAGGGGGGGGGACCCCTGAATCAATATCTAGAACTGAAGGAGCTCAGATTGCAAATGAGAACTAATGCCTCTGAGGTACCAGGACTCAACAGCGCAATTTCTATTGGTTCTATTTTAAAACTTAAAGAAGGATTGTACATGCAAGTGTTTTATGTAGGATGATGTCATGTAACATTTTTAAGTAGTTATTTGTATTTATGTATGAGTTCAGTTTTTCTATAAAGGAAGTGATGTCATTTTATGTGATTAAGACAATGTATAAATGGTGAGGTTTTTGTTAGAATGGTATTCTGATGAAGTTTCTATTGTGAGACAAAAGCGCTCGATCAATAAATCGGTTGTGGATCTTACTGGCTTCTATCTGGCTTTTTTTAACACTTTACAATGTAACAAGATAAGGAAGGCCAGACGAAAGCAAGTTTGTTAATATGTGATTTTGGACTGCTGGTATGGGGTGTAATACTTTCCATTGTGTTTACGTGATTTGATGTTTGGATTGATTTACTAGGCTTCACCTAGGGAATTTTTTAGCAAGTAGGTTAGAAAAATCAGGCAAAATGATGAAAGTTTCTTGAATTTTCAAATTTATTAACTTTTTTTTCATTAGCAAATGCTCTTAGTGGGAGACAAAGTCTGCAGCTGAAAGCAGTGGGCCAGGAAAAGTCTGTACAAAGGGTTTCTGGATGAAATGAACAAAAATTCCTTTGAGGATTTGCAAAGTTGGTGGCCATTTTTTCTCATTCTTGACTACTTTTACTTGGAGAGGAGCTGTCTGCAAGTGCAATCAATTACTCTCAAGGTTCTGAGCACTGTCTGCTAACAGAATTTTAAAATTTAAATGGAGTGGCAAGCAGTTTAATGAAAAATAAATAAAATTTGAAATTAGGGTAAGTGAATAAAATACAGTATCCTCCCAGCAGCCTTGATACTTTAATACATTTAATATAACTGTGCACAATTTAGTTATGTTTAAAGGCAGTCACTGCTCTTTTTTTTAGGGCTAAAATTTAATGTTTTCTAAATGCATGTAAGCTGTTGTTTACATTTTGGAAGGGGGTAGAGATAAGAAAAGTGCAGACAGCAATCACTGAAAGTGGGGACAGAGGCTGTAACAGGGTTAACCTTAATTTTACATTAGGTAATGCATGTGGGTTCAGCCAACATTTTTGTGGTAAATGTCCCTATCCAGAGAGGTTAAACTTTGTTGACAATGTACATAGTATTGTGTGTTTCTCCTACATTAATAGGGGATGAAGGTTTCTGAAAATTAATTCAAAATTTTTGTTTGAGGGTTTTACTAAAAAATGACAGTTTCAAATGAAAATGAGAAGAAATACCTGTATGAAACATTAGCCTGTGAAACTGTGTGCATGTAAGACAAAAGGTGGAAATGCATACTCAAAAGCACTGTCATATACAATAAGTGGGAACAATAGCTTTCTATCATAATGGCTACTCTGTCCTTATTATCTTGAAATGTAAATGGCCTTAAAATATAGAAAAACAAGGAGGAAGTATTGAACTGTATTAATAACTGTAGGGTTCAAATAGCAATGTCACAGTAGACACATATGGGTAGAAATGAGCAAGAAAGTATTTCAGGGAAGATATAAGAACATTTCAGGATGGATATTCAGCAGAATATCAGGGACACAGGAAAAGGAGAGTAATAACAGTAATTGCTAGAGGGGCTCCAACAATGACAAAAGAGAAAGAAAAGACAATAATGGTACAGTTGTGATACCAAGGGGCTATTGGCAGAGGAGCAGGATTACACTGGCATACATTTATTTTCCAGCAAAATAAAGTGCTACTGTGGAGCTTAAGAAATTTTGGGAGGGAAATAATCAGCTTTAAGCATGCAATATTATTTATAAGTGGCTGATTTGCTATCGTGAGGATGTATTGTGGGACCTAGAAGGGAAAATATAACAAAAAAGAATAGGTTTCTGAAAATATATTTTAAACATGTAAATTATAACAAGACACAGGCAAACATACATTAATATAAAAGAAAACAAACCATATTAACATTTTTTTTATCTAAATACATTATACATTGCATATTTTTTCTTTACAATAACTGCTACATATACTCTGACATCAATCCCAGGTACAAAAGGTGATCTCTACTTCCAGTGCAAATTTCTTCTTGGCCTCATCCCACTCTATTGCCTTTCCCCCTCTAGTTATTTTCTGCCAGTGCCTTGGTTCTTTTACCAGTTTTCTCTAGCACATTCTAGCCCCCTCTTGCCTATTTTCTGTACCCCTACTTGCAGTCATCCATACTGGCAAAATCTCCTTTCTCATGTTGGCTTGGGTCTTAGAATACCTTTTGTAACTTTATGTATATAATATTTGTTAAGGATTTGCATCCAAAATCACACATGAAGTAGAAATGTGGAGAATATTTAACCATTTTATCAAGACTAGGATTGACATTTGAAACTGATTGTAACCTAGATATCATGCTACATTTGTGGACAGAGGTACATATGTATGCTCTGTGTTCATGCAAAGATAGAAAGGGAGATATCTTGGGAGGGGGTAGGGTATAGAGACACTTAGTAAGGGGATGTGGCATCCAAAGATTATGAGATTACAGTATGAAGGCTGGAGCTGTATAAGGATGAGGTGCATTTCTCACAGGTTATGTCAGAATTTATGGAAGATATAACAGCAGGAACAGAGACAAGACACCTAGACTGGTGCTTAGCAGAAAGTGAGATGGAAAGCTAAGTACTGAGGAATAGGGAAAGAATATGTAATACATCAGCTTATCCTGCTCAGAATTCACTGTCCCTAAATAAGTATGTGACTTGTCAGACAGCTCAGCTTTGGGAATTTGTAAGCTGCCTATAATGTGAATGTTGGGAATGAAGGGCAGATGCCTACAGTGATGAAGAGGATTTCACATTGGCTTGGTAATCACTTAATTGTATCATCAAGCTTTACCACTCAATTCTTGTCTTGTGCAGCTTTCTGTCTTGTAATGTGGCTTAATGTTTTCTCTATATACTTTTTTTGAACTTTTGCTTGCTGACCATCAAGGTCCCCTTAATCAAACTTTAGCCTGTTCATTCCCCCATACTGGATATCCCTAGCATAGGTGTGAGAGTTATCTGGAGGGGCAATCATCCAGGCAGACATGGTGGTGGTTTTTACCTCAACAGTATACCAACACTGAGACTCTGTAGTATTACTCACAATCCCTACTGTAGGGAAGATGCATAACCCTCACCAGCAAGGTAGTGCTATGCCTTCCACATATGACTGCATGCATCTGCGTACCAGTGACATACCTCTCAACCTCTTAGTGCAAGAAATCTGGACAAAAACTAAAATAACAGGGAGACAAAGGCCCAAAAATAGTGATAGACTAAATATTGTCCTTGTAAACTTAGAAAAAAGCTAGAATAACAGGATTTGCCTTAGTAAGCATTTTCTTGAGGATATGAAGTATGAAACTCAAATGTGTCATTATTTAGTGACTTAAATTCTCACTGATTTGCTAGAAAGCAACACATTTTGTGAGGAAAAAACCCAAAATAAGAAGCAAAACTCTGGAAAGTTGAGAGGTATTACCAATGATGGAGACTACAGTGTAAGTGGCTTGGTAGCCAAATGCCCACACCTGGACTGTCCATTTACTGACTTCTTTCCTCTAAGACATTGCTGGCATTAGACAGCCCCAGTTCACTCTCAGTAGAGGTACATACATCCTACCTATACAAACTCCAACAGATGTTCAAACTGCTTTATCCCTTTCTACCAACTGAATTGGTGTAATGTGGCTTAATTTGATTAATTGGCTGAATAACCACAAGGCTGTTTTAAACCATTGCAGTGTGATGGTAGGTATCTTTTTATGGTATTTCTAAATGTTAAATGTAGCAGGAGGCATTGCCTCTCCTTCACACTTTGGACTGGCCACATGACCCACTCTCTAGAAAGGGCTAGTCTGCAAGAGCAAAGAGATGGAGATGGTGATGTTGATTGGGAAGAGATAGCTTGGACAATGAAAAGTTCACCTGGGACTAGGAGAGCTACTGTTTATTTTGCGTGGCTTCCACTGATAAGGAAGGGCCTAGAAAAGATGAGATTATTATTGTACTGATTAACAGCCAGTACAGCTGAATCCTACACAGCCTCACCTTTGATAAAGAGAGATAAAACAAATGGTAATATGTTAAAGTAGGGACATCACACCAAGGTTATGTGCAGGGCTCACTGACTAGAAAGGGTAAGTACGTAAGGTATCATAAAGAAATTTGCATTTTCCATGAAGTTTTAAGGATTTTGCCGACTACAACAATTATATGGTAAGGTGGGGTGTAGGCTGTCTTAATCATGTCTGCAGAAGACATGACTGGAAAAAGTTATGTAGGTTGAGAGGACGGTATGAATTAAGCTAGCCAGTCCTACCTGAGGATGGATTGTCCCAGGTAGATAATTACATGACAGGAAGGGAACTCAGAGTGACTGCTGGGAATGAAGGATGAATGACTAAATTTATTAAAATTGTCTGTATGCTGGCTTGGTAATCTGTTAATGGCATTATTAGGCTATACTCCTCCAGTCCTATATTGTGCATATTTCTGTTTTATTTGACCTAATTCATTTATCTGGATTAATAAACATGGTAGTGGCCATTTTTCTCCTTTTTTGTATGCAGCTGTCTTATTCAGAATGATACAGGCGTAAATATATTTTGTGGCAAAAACAGAATTGAAGAAACAGTGCCATCTCCTAGACAGAACATGGGAGCTAACACTCTTGTATTACTTTATTCCCTTGTCTGTACTAAACTTGAATCCAGAATTTAGAATGTTAAGTACTGTACGCTAGCTTCTTTCTCCATTACTGTCTACAACTTCATCTCACAGAAGAGCACCAAAGCTGAACCTGGCTATTGTAGCCGGTCAAGATTATTACAAGAGTATTCTAAAGTGTATTTCATCATTACAGCAAAATAATTTTTTTCTGCAATGACATGTCTTAAAACAAAGGCTTTCTGTGACCTTGCAACATTCTTAGAACATTAACAAATGTTTTGGTGCAGGACTGCTCTGCCTTTCTCTTTATAAGCTGCTGTTTGCTGTAATAAATCCCCCAAAACAATTACTTCAGCTGTGTTTCAACACAGATTAATTTCCTTGTTTGTCACTTTGCCTACATTTTAATGTGGGTCAAGTTTTAGATGTTCATCTGTAAAGTCTCTCCCTGTGACTAAATAAGACTGAGACTGAAAGCTAGCAGAAGTTAATTTATATTCTTCTCATGATAAAAACAATCAAATGAAACTGTAAACTGAACATCGGCAGTTCTGCCAGGGCTGTGTTTTCAAACTAAGACACTGCGGTGGTGGTGCTGCGGTAGCATTGTTGCCTCACAGTTAGACGTTGCCCGTTCGATTCTCAGTTACAGCGTCTTCTGTGTGGCGACATGCATAAAATGTTGTTTGAAGAATGTATCTTTGTCTGATGAAGGGTGTAACCCGAAAGCGCTTACCTGGTGTTTTATCTGTTTATGTTGGATTAAATTTTATCTACATTTTATCAACACAGCAGTGTCCTGTTGCTTTTCATTTGGAGATAAATGGGCATTCCTTCGTTGAAGGTTGTGCGTTAAGCCCGGCAAGCCAGCACGTAAAAATCTACTGCCAATCATTAGCGGACCAGAGTTCCGCTGTGGTGACCCCTAACCGGGAAAAGGCGAAAGACACAACAACAACAGTGCTTTTGATGAAACATTTGAATACTTGCATTCACTTTTTTCATCTTTTTATTTAAAATTGTCTCCTTGATAGCCACTACAATGCCCTGAGAAGGAAATATGCACATTTGTTTTACATATTACTTTAACTTTGAAGCTCAGAAATCCTTACTTAGAACAGTGCTGAAGTTAGTTAAATTGCGGATTCTTCAAGTCATAGTGAATTTATTCTTTTTTTTAATTTTAAATACCTTTATTAAATCATTTAAGATAGACAGAGATACATTAGAAAAAAACATTTTTTCATCCATTATATGATGCATAAATGTCTTCATTAATTAGAACTGTCATTCACTTCAAAATTACATAAATTGCTCAATTCTTATCTTCTCTTAAACCTCAGTCCTTATCCTGAACATTATTCTGCATGTATTCCTCCCAGAGTCAGTATATTTATATATAATTTCGTTCTTCTCTTTTCTAAAGATCTCACTTAGGTTCACAGTAAAAAATATAAGGTAATCAAGCTGCAGACCATTACAAGCCCATCCAAAACACACTATTCAAAAATTCCTTGTAGCCTCAAGGAGGATAAAACAATATAGGATGGGGGAGAATTTCAGGCTGCCCATTCAATTATCTAGGTTTAACTTGAAGGTGGCTAGGGTGCTACTAGACTTGTCACCTGTTTTTTTCTGGACTATTCAGAAATCACACTGATTGTCTGTTAGTGCAGAAAACACTGTACAAACTCCGGTATTCTGTTTCCAAAAAAGAAACAGACTATTGTAGTTTGTTAATCCTGCGGATTTACTATGTTTTTTTTTTTTAACAAAAAAAAAAGCATAGTAAATCTGCAGGAAAAAGGCATCATGTGACAATGACATCACAAAATGGGCAGGGCTTGGGGAGGTGCTAGGGTTGTGGCCTAAATCTGGTTTTAGCCACAACAAAAGGTGGCAACTCTAGGTGCTACTCTGCTTGACATATAGTGAAAGTTTGTTCCAGAGGTGAGGAGTATATTAGGACATGACTCGGCTCTAATTTATTTGCTAAAGAAGGTTTAGTTCCTTTAACTGAGTATTTGCCATGCTATTAGTTCTGTGAAGGAATAGAAGGTCAAATAAGGCTGGATCTTTAATAACTCAAAAGTCTGGACACTGATCTCCACAGAGGAGTCTATAAGAGATTGAGTACAAATGAAGGGTTTGCTAGTCTTTCCTGATAATTAAGATTTTTGAGGCCACTGATCTTTTTAGTAATGAAAGCTCTGAATTCTCTTAAGCTGTTCTTTATGTTTAGACAAATACATGCCAAAAGGTGCATTGTATTCAATAACAGGTCTGATAATATACAAGAAAAGGGGGATTAATACTGTATGGTTACTGTTATTTTCCTTAAGGATCTGCATCAAAATCCTACTCTCTATTCATTTCTTGAACCCCCTCCCAGTTTTATTATCACTTTTCACTTTGATCTATAACCCTCTGCTTGTGTTACATAAGTGAAAATTAACTGCATAGCAATAAAATTTCCATACAAATCAGGTAATCCTGAACCACCTTGTTCTATGGGGAGGATCAACCTATCCCACTAAACTCTTTCCCGCTTCCCCTCCCAAATAAGTTCATTCAACTCTTTATTATTGTCCACAATTACTACTCTGGTTGATAGAAATATGCCTGACCTGTATATAAAACTAAACAGACTAAAACATCTTCACTGCTTGTATCTTACTATCCATATCCATGAACAAGAGCTTCCAGTTTCTCAGCTTTTATATTATCTTTTGTTTAGTCTCTTCCTACATTTCCTTAGATGCCATAACAGAATCCTTTTCAGTCCATACACCTAAATACTCCATCTTGCAGTGTCCCCATAAACATGGGTGTTGCTGAAACAATTCATGAGTAGTTATACAATTTGCTGCTATAGCCTTTCTTTTATCTTGATTAACTTTATTTCTCAAAAAGACTTGAATCCATCTCAGAATGTTCCACAACACTGAAATGCTCTTTTCTGGAAATATTAAGGACAAAATAATCTAATCTGCAAATCGAGACAACTTTTCCCCGATTACCATACCGATAATATTCTTGAATTTCTGAGTCTCTTATTTTGTTTTCCAATTTCCCTAAATATAAAGCAAGACAAATGGAAAAGAGGATATCCCTGCCTGGTTTCTCTGTTCCAACACAGCTTAGCAGAGAGGAACACTCCCACCTTAATCCTTGCCTTTGATCTTTCATATATCCTCCTAATTAAACCTATTATTGTATCAGATAATGCAAATGCTTTATTGGCCCCACTCACAAAATCCCATCTTACTTTGGTAAATGCCTTCCCTGAATCAAGACCCAAAAACAATGTTTTTAATTGCATTCTGCTTCAGTCTCGATCATCGTTATTTTAATTTTGTCAGAGGTTTGTCTCTTCACCATATAAAACCACATTGATTCATATCAATTTTGGCAACACCTTTGCCATTCTCTTAACTAGTATAGACCTAGATAATTTATAATTGAAATGGGTCCATATGCAGCTGGGTCGGGTGGAGTTTTGCCCACTTTGGGTAATACAGCCACCACAGTTTTCTTCCAAGATGTCAGTACTTTCCCTCCTTTTCAAATAGTATAAAACAAAACCTTCCAGATTTTTTCACTTTCTTTCCTCCTAACATCCATCCCTCCACAGGACTACCATTTGTTTATGGATACTTTCCTATAAATCAATTATACATCACCAATTTATGTCATCTCTTTCTATCTTAACTATCAGTTGTCGAGCCTCATCTTTCTTTTATACAGGTATAGTTACGTATTCTATAAATAAGTCCATTTATGCTTTTTACTGGTTTCTACATTTCTCTGTTTTATACAAATTTTCATAACGTTTCTGAAAAATTTTAGTACAGCTACAGGATTTCTGGTGATTTTTTTTTCTGTCATAGGCTTACTATCAAACTTAGGGAGCCTTTCTACTTTTATTGCCTAAATTGTCGTGTTAACATTTTTGCATTCTGGTGTTATCAAAAATAATTACTTAGCAAGATTTCTAAACACCTCCTTATTTTCCCTTTAAAACTCTGCAGGTGCTCATCATCTTGTTTTGAGATTCCCCACATTCAACAATACTTTACCCTTTGTCAGCACTCTAAATAATTCCTATTTCTTCTTAACCTATATCTTTCTATTTTATTTCTGCTCTATTTTTTAAACTCCATTTTCATTTTATCTTACTCACTAGCTATCCCTCTTGAAGAAATTTCCATCTTCCCTAATAACGCTTAAATTCCTTCCACTACCCATCTTAACAGGTAAGTAGGAAAACACCAGTGTCTCATTTTTACTTCCATCATCATGTATTTTCACCTCGGTTTTTTATCAGTCCATGAACTGAAATAGTTATGGAATGTGTGTCAGTTGAATTAAATCCACATGTTCCTTTGAAACAATTTCCATTGAATGTAGCCCAGTTATTGTACCTTGAGAAATAATATGTAAATTCTGTCCAAGTTCCTACTATTGAATTTGCATCATCCATACCAAATACTTCATAAATTTCAGATTTCCCAAATGGCTGCTCACCAATCAATAGCTTAATTTCAGCTCTCCCAGTGTAAAAAAAATAAATAAATAAATTGTCAGCTTGAGTAAAATTCAGTTACTGGCTAGTGAGTACACTGCCTGGATGCCAGCAAAGAAGAAAATTGGAGAGTCTGTATCAGCTTTGGTACAAGAGATGGTTTCCAGTAATTTGGAGGAAAAATAAGTAAAAAAAATATACTAAAATAAATGAAACATTGAAGCAATATATCAAGTCAAATAAAATACTGGAAAACACAGAACAGGCTTTAACTAGTTATTCAGATGAACTGATAAAAACTGCAAAACTTAGAGGTTGAAATGAAGAAAAGGCTGGCTGAGTATGAAACTTCTCAAGAAGATCTGTTTCAAAAATAGAGTCAGAAAACAGAGCACATAAGAAAACCTGAGATTTTCTGCTGTACTAGAGAAACTGGAAGGAATAGATTTTATTAATTTTATGAAAGCACAGATAAGCAACTGGAAAGTATTCCACAGAAGGATTTGTAAATTGAAAGGGCACACAATGTATGCTCCACACCTAGCAATAAGAAAACAGCCACAACCTATATTAGTAAAGATGCAATCATACCAGCAGAAATAGTTGACCCTGACAAACCGTGGCAGAAAGGAAAAGCACTGAAATTTGGAGCAGCAAAGTGCTTGTGGGAAAAAATTATTCACTGTACACTAGACAGAATAACAATAAATTTATCCCAGCAATCAGGAAATGTCAAGAGGCAAGTGTGAGATTCAAGCTGCTGTCCCAGCACAAATAAAGTCTTTGCTTCCTTGCAGCTTTTCAGAAGCATAGCATCAGTCAAACTTCATGTTTTAAGCCATCAAGCACCTAGCCTGAATATGAAACATATACATAAATGCATGGAACTAGCCATACCCAACAGAACCAGATGCTCTCCTCCAAAAAAGAAAAAGCCAGTCTGGTGGTCCCCTGCCATTAATAAACTTTACAACAGAAGGAAGAAACTGTTGCAGAAAAAGGTGAAGTCCCAAGACTGGAAAGATTTGCTTATTTGCCTCAACAAAAAGTTGAGATTCCCCATCAAAACCTCCTAAGCCAGCCATGAAGGCAGAATTGCAGCAGACACTAAAAACAACCACAAAGCCTTCTAACCACAAAGCCTTCTATAGTAATATTAAGAATCTCTATGGCAATACCCAAATTTGCTCTGTTACTGCACAATGGTACCTCCTATACTGAGCCAGCAGATATTGCCAACATACTGGCCAAACAAATTCAGTGCCAACTTTACCCCCCCCCCCAAAGGACCAATCTCGATACCAGAAGAATGCCTGTCACCCAGCATTACTGCAGCACAGGTTAAAGCTACATTGTCTAAGGCCAAGAATACAGCTTCTATGGGACCTGTCAATATCCCTGGCTGTGTTCTACATGAATTACAAAGCGAACTGGCACCACATCTGTGTGTGCTGTTCACTCACAACCTCACATCAGGCTTTGTCCCTACCGAATGGCACACTGCTACAGTCATCCCTCTCCATAAAGGAGGCGCAAATACAGATCCTGGAAATTATCACCCCATTAGCCTGACGAGACTGATATGTAAGTCTATGGAGCGCATCATCATGGACCTAATTAACAAGGATATAGGGAATCTCCAAACTCTAGATCCCATGCAATTTGGTTTTGTGAAAGGTAGATCATGCCTGCTCAACCTGGTTGACTTCTTTGAGTCAGTCACCAGAGCGGTGGATGAAGGTAAGGCAGTTCATACAGCTTACCTCAATCTGGCCAAGACCTTTGATACCATTCCTCACTCAGGAATTATTCCAAACTCAGCAAACTAGGCATCAACCCCTATATCATTAGGTGGGTTGCACATTGGCTCACAGATAGAACCCACAATGTGAAAGCAGCGGACTCCAAGTTAGACTACCAACCAGTTACGAGTGCAGTCCCACAGGGATCGGTCCTGGGTCCTCTCCTGTTTGGCATCTACTTCTCAGAAGTCACGGCCAACATGGAGGGACTCTGGCTGACCAAATTCACAGATGACTGCAAGCTGGGAGCCATTATTAACTCCCCAAGGGATGCAGACATCCTACAGAAAGGCCTCATTGAGACCAATGACTGGTGTCAAAACGATGGCCTTAAGCTTAATGCCAAAATAATCAGTCATCTCCTTTGGGAAAAACTCAGTTCCCACTAATTACCACATCGATGGGAGCCCACTGAGCACTGAAGGCATTATAAGAGATCTGGGGACACAGGTTGACAGCAACCTCTCCTTCAACCACCACATTGCCACTGTGGCACATCTCATTACTAAGGGTTTTGCATCCAAGAAGAAAGCGGTCATCATTGCTCTCTACTCCTTCCTCATTAGATGAATCATAGAGTATAATGCCCCACTTGGCATGTACCTCACTAGACACCTGCAACAGCTGGAGAGCCCACAAAAGTACCTCATGAAGAGGATCCTAAGCCTTAAACACATGCCCTACATAGACAAACTCAAAAAACTCCAGCTATTCTCTGTCTCATATAGTCTACTAAGAAGCAATCTCTGCTTGACTTACAAAGTCATGTCTGATTCAGCTCTGTCAGAAATGCTACATCTAAAGAAATCCCAATCCCTCCGCACCACACACTCCAGAGACCTCAGCCTCAATACCACAATCAACAGAACATGCTGGAGAGAGAGGTTCATAACCCAGAGACTGCCCATGCTCTGGAACAGACTTCCCATACATGTCAAGCAGAGCACCTCACTAGCCCTCTTCAACAGAAACCTTGATGAGTGGATGGGAAATAGAAAGTTCACCCCGGGGATCACTCCAGTGGCTCTACTTGATAGAGGCACTGGGAACTAACGATGGGCGGCACAATGCCAGGCCACTTCTATGGGCTAGGCTTGTAAAGGCCCCAGGGCCATTAGCCTAGTACACTTCAAAAACTGATATTTGGTGTGGCTTAGTTAAAACACCAATTGCCAAGTCTTATTTGTAAGTGTTGAACCACCAGCTAGTAATCCACAGGAATTTATTGTAAAAACACACACTGATGTCTCGGCCCCATAAGTCTTCAAGGAGTATAACATTTACCATGAATAACCTGCCTATATACAACCTTCAATTAACAATCAAGTACAATTAATCAAGTTCATTAAAATTTTAAACAAGGAATCTCCAATTAATTTCATTATTTAACCCCTTAGGGGACAAAGTACTAAATTTTAAAATATATATCGACTCTTTAAAAAGCAATTTGTTTATTTTAAATCACTTTCATCACAATACACATTAATTTGTTCCAAAATAGTACCCCTCAAACCATCAGTATTACCACTATGAACTTTATTAAAATGTACTGCTATTGTACTTTCCTATTTTTAACTATATCCCTAATGTGTTCTAATAAACTAACTCTTATTTGTAAGTGACCTGTACTGTAAAATAGTTATGTTGACGAAAAGAAACTGGCTACTAAGGAAGCCACTATTTATAATTACCAAAGGGTAGTGCAATTCCAAAATAAAAGATGACAGGCTATGCTTTTTAGGATGCAGAAGGATTACTGGGGATGATAGCTTATCACAGAATGTGGGTCATATAGCTGAAGTTCTCGGTGCATGTTCTACAAGTGAATTAAACATAGGTATAATTACATAAAGAACTTAAGCATGCGGCCTGTAGGTTATTACTCACCTTCCTTGATTCCTGAGCTGCTTTTTATTTAGCTAGCATTATACAGACACTGTCACTTGAATACTGGAACAATTTTCTTTGGTGAAGCAATAGAGATCTCCTTTGCTTTTCCTAATAGTGCTATTCCTGTCAATATGAAGGTCCCAGAGAGAAGCAGACTCTGAAAAGCAGTGGTATATTAATTTGTACAGGCTTCTAGTAAACATTCTAGCAATTCTAAAATACATAATGGGCATCTGCTCCGCAAGGTTCCTATCTTTTCCAGTTTTTTGCTACCAGCTAAATTGTGCATATTCACCTTTTCTCTAATGATCACTGAGCCATGGAAGGAGTAGGAAACGTGTCATCAACTGACCTAATGCACTGGAGCATTTATCCTTCCATCACTGTTGCCCATAGGCCTTGACAGAATCTGTCTTGAACAGTCATCTTCAAATGTAAAGGATTTATAGTCATGCTCCACATCTCTGCATCCTGTAAATTACAGAAAATGCTATGAGACCCATTGAAGTCAACTTCATCTTCTAGTGCTGTCTTTCTGAAATCTTCCAAAAGTAAATGGAAAAAAAATCTGCTGAATTGTCTAAACTCACAATCATGTTGACAGATCAACAACTCTTTCACAGAATGCCAATCCCCCAAAACCAACCTTATGAAACCACTTTCAGTGGTTCACATTCATTATGAAAACTGCAACAGTAACTATTTGAAATACCTATCAAGTCCTGAAACACAGGGACTAAATTGCTGAAAAAACAGATTCACATGTAATAAGTGTAAGGCTTTTTACAGGGGCACAAGCCCCTGCCTCCTTGATATGAGACAACACACCCCACAGTTCCAAAGGTTTATATATACCTACTCTAAAATTGCACAACCATAAGGAAAAAAGAAAACTCCATTGCTGCTAAAAGTGGTTTCAGCAAATTACCTTTGGATTGTCATCACTCACTGAAAAAGTACTCAGCTTAAATTTAAAGTCTCTAAACCCCAAATCTGTTTGCTTTAACAATAACTATCATTCAACTTCATGCATATTAATGCAAAATGTCTTATCAAGCTTCCCCAATCTCTTCCCCCTAAATGATTATTCTGTTTACTGCCAATTGTTCTATATACAAAGAATACATTCTCCAACTATTTTCCCAGAGATCAAATGCTACTACTACTGGGGGGAAATCTAGCTCTGGAATGACATTATAGTAGCATGGAACCATTTACAGGACGACCAACATCCACTTCTGCTAAAAAGGTATGAAGAAGGGAGTCTGGGACACAAATGACTGAGCTGCCTACACATCTTAAGTCTGAAAAGTGGCAGAAGTCAAATCTGAGGTCAGATCCAAAACCCATCAGTTGAGGAATGGTTGAAAAAGACAACTTCAGATACTTTATTTTTAATGTAACCCTCCCCCCATTATTGTAAACAGCAGCTTTAGCATTACTACTACTATCATCAACTTAAAAATTAAATTCAGCTTCCTCCCTTTGCACAGCTGTTTTGATAACATCCCAACACTGTCCACACCTATGCCACACACTGAATAAGGCAATCTTGTCTTATTATAGTTCTGCCTTCTGCAGATGGCAAAGTCATCAGAAAAAACATGACTCACTGAGCTGCTATAAGAAACAGTGATGAGATAATTCTATTGGTTCAGGCTGCCTCATGTGAATAGTTGACTGAGGCAGCCTGCAACAGAAAGTAAATATTAGTAATAGATTTAGTTAGAAGAAAAAATATTTACCGAAGTATGTGCACTGGAGATTTTTTATTTTTTTAAGTAGCCTTACATGTGCCACTTGTCTACTATGTGAGTAGGTAAATATTTTAGGTGTGTGTGTGTGTGTGTGTGTGGTGGTGGTGGTGGTGGGGGGGGGCATAAATGCTCTGAACTGCCCCAGACTGCAGAGAATGTGTTTGACTTAGACTCATATTTTGGTATTTTCCTTTCTTGCAAAGTTTTGTGTAGTTTGCTAACTGGAGAGGAATGCAGTCACTACAAATAAGTGAGTTGCTCAGGGTTTTAGATGGAAAAAGCATGCTAATGCTAACCCTATTATTATATGTTTATAAAAGGAATATGTACCTGGTTTTGTACTTTTGTCACCTATTATTGTTTAGCTTTCTGCTTGCCATGAGCCAAGAGGTTGGTAAAATGTGGAAAAGGAGGGGGGTTGCAGACAGTGGGCTGCATTTTGTAGAGTAAGCTGACAAGACATTCCTGTGTGGCAGTTAATTTGTGTATTTACTTATTCAATCACTTTCATACTTCTGTTGTGTACAATCACACTCATACAAGTATATACAACAGATGACAGTCACATGTGTATGTGTGTGTCTGTACAACATATGAATCCAGGACATAGAATAAACAGTTCAAAATATGAGGCAAACTAGACACATTCTGTGAAATAAAAACTGAGAGAATCTAACATCTTGTGGTTTCTCTGGCAAATTAACAAGGATTACATTCACCAAATAATTAAATATATTTGAATTTCAGGTTTAGTAGCCATCAATTAAAAAAAAGCATAGTAATGCAAAGCCTAGTAGTCTAGCAACTTCCCAAGTCTAGAACAGTAATATCTGTCCTAAGTTTGGTCCTTTGTCCCTATTATAATGGCTGGGCAAAGGGGTGGTTGATGAATACAATCACTGATCCTGCTCATCATTTGGTCAGTTTAAGCTATTATTCTCACTTTGCGGAACTAGTTATGTAAAGTCACCTGGAATACTTTACAGTTTCTATTTTTTTTTTACACAGTCTGAAGTCCAGATTATGCACTGTGAATAAAGTTGCAAGTAATTGATGGGTGTGCAGGTTGTCTGTGATTAAAGATTGTGTGTGTGTGTGGGGGGGGTTGCCTTGTATCAAAGTCAGCTTGGCCATATTTTAATTTTTTAAACAAACATCAGCACTGTACACAGCTAGTGAACTTCATGCTGCTCTGGGAAGGATGCATGCAATAAGTGAGCATTGGCACAGTGGTGCAAGCAGCATTGCCAGCTTACAGCGCTTAATTCAGTGGTTGCATTTTTGACTTGTGATTCCTTCTTTGTATTGTCTACATGCACTCCTGTATCTGTGGATTTTATCCATTGATTCCGATTTTTTCCCCACTATCATTGGTTGTATAATGTATGCCAGTGGCTATTTCTGAGTTTAATTTCATTCCAAACTAACATCAGAAGGGCATCATAAAAGGTAACTATCTTGTTTTTGAAGGGGTAGACATGCAGACATTTAAGTATAGGATTTGTATATCTTAATACAAGATTTTATCTCAGTTTATTTGTAACTACTATTTTTTGGCTTTGAACATTAAGCTTTAGGCATAAGTTTTTTTTTTTACTTGAAAGAAAAAAAGTAAAACAAATGTCTTTCCTAACTCACAATTTTCATTTCGACTATCACTGCACTGAATCATTGTTTTTAAAAAGTGTAAAACTTCTCTGTGTGAAAGTTTTTCGATTCCCGTCTGTCTAGTTAATCACTATATATTAAAAAGCAGGGGAAAAAAATCAGAAACTTGAAAAGTCCTAAATTAAAAAAACAAACTTAGTTTGATTATTACCTCTATTAGGTATTCAGAAATAATCCAAGAAGGGTAGACTGTTTCCAGTTGAAAATTCTTTAATAAGCACACAGACAAGCAATGCAAACAAAACAAGAAATAAACAGAATGATAGTCAGAAAGTTTGGGAATGAAACTAACATACCCGTTATCAGCTTTAGGAGTGGTTTATTTTGTTTTACAACTTAGTGTAATGGTATACATGTTAACAAATTCAAATCCCTTCCCCCATCCTTAGTGTGATATTCAAGCTGGTACTGCCCTACTTACTAAATGTCCTAATAATTTAAACCTTATGCACTTTAGATAAAATTAATAATGATGTGGTACTTCTTATTAAACAGATTATTATTAAAGTCTGAATTTATCAAAGACATTATAGTACATGGTTGGAAATATTTAAACATTAGACCATTTGGCAATCAAAAAAATTGTATTTTGGCATCCAGAAAAAATACATCGTCCAAAACATAATCTATTTCCATAAATTGTCAACAATGATCGCTTTCATCACTCTTCTTCAGGCCTGTGTACAAGAATCCTAAAAAAATATATATCTCCAAAAAATATTACAAAAACTAACCAATATGCATATTAAAACAAGAACATAACCTTATGTATTTGGATACTGCTGAAGACTTTTTAACTTCTTGTTCTTAACTTCTGGATTTTGCAGAAGAGTGATTTTCAACATTTTATGATTAAAGTTGCTTTTAAATTTAGCTGTGTTTCCAGTTTTTCTAGTTTCTGCATTATCTGCAGTCTGGTGACATGGGCCAAATAGTTCAGTGCACACAGACCAAAGGTGACTGAAGCATACACCCACTTCCCAAAGCAGTCCACCACCCTAGACTCCCTGTCTGGAGGATGGACAGAGGAGCTCTCCTGGGCCAGCTCATTCTTGGTGGTTGCAGCAACCACCAAGGCATTGACTAGGGAACCCTTGGACCAATGGGGCCTGTCTGAAAGAGCACCAAGAACCTTGTTCAGGTCCTTGGAAATGGGCTCAACCATGTCCGGTTCCTTCCATGCCCTACTAGAGATAAGATCCACCAAAGGATCCATGGGGGGATATCAAAGATGTAGAAGGCCATGTACTAAATGCCTCCAGGAATACAGACTCATCAGGGTTAGGTTTGAGGGAAGACCACCCACCTCACTGGCGCAGAATCTCTATGATGTCCCCAAAAAGAGACATCATCAGAGAGGATTGTGGGGAGCCCTCCCCCCTCATCCATCTCTGCATTTTCCATGAGAGATTCTGGTGGGGAATCTAAGGGCTTCCTCTTGCACATATGCTTCTGAGGCAGCTCCTCGGGGAGGGGGGACCTCTGGGGATGACTCAAAAGCTTCAGTGAATTCCTGAAGAGGAACCTCCTGGGGCAGTCTGGGAACAGGCTGTCCCTGAGGGGGCAGGATGGAAGACTCCAGCCCAGAAACAGAAGCAGCCAAGGTGGAATCGGAGGAAGAAAATGTCAAGACTCTTGAAGGAGCAGAGAGGACCCTCTCCACAACCTCAAAAGCTGAAGGTGAGCGGACCCCAGAAGGCAGCACAGCAGGAGTCAAAACTGTCGGCATTGGAGCCTCCCAGACCACTGCCTCTGACACCGAAGGGGGAGTCAGACTGGAGCTTTCCACAGCTGAAGTTCTGAGGGGAAGGAACAGCTCTAAAAGTTTCATAGCCAACACCAGCCCCTCGGAGCGGACGCCAAAGCTACAGCTCCAAGAGTTGGTCCGGTCCAAAGAAACTGGACCCAAACTGCTCAAGGTAACTGTCAACATCAAGGTACAAGGGACCATCAGTGCTGACACCTCAACACTAGAAAACCTTGAACCCAAGGACTCCGAAGCCAAAATATCTGTTCAGAGAAGGTGATATTGGGAGGAAACCAGACTGCATGCTCACAGCTCTAGAGGGGAATGCAGCAGGCAAGACTCCAAGCTGAATCTAGGCCTGAAGAAACTTCATCATCATCCTGTCCACCTTGGCTTCAGACAGGCTCTGACTGGACAGAGGAAAATACTGACCCTGGCCTGCAATGGCAATGAGGGGAGGCAGAGGCAGGAGACCTAGCTTGGGAACTCTCTGGCTCCAGGGAGAAAACAGGGTGACCAAAGCTGAGGAGAACCCTGGGTGAGTTTGGGTCTAGACTTGGAGGGAGGTTCAGCAGAGGAAGACAGTTAGGAGACCTCTTCCTAGGTCAATCCCACTTATGCCTGACCCACTCTCCTTCCCTAGGCTTCTTGGTGGGAGTTTGAGTCCCAGAAGCAGGGGGAATAGAAGTAGAAGCTTCTGAGGAGGGAGCTAACAGGCCCTTTAAGATAAGCTTGTTCCTCCTGTCGATAAGCATGCAGGGGTTAAAGCCCATGCAAATCAAGCAGGAGGAATCAAGGTGGGGAACCCCCAAACACACCACACACACAGTGTGAGCATTAGACGGAGGAATCTTGTGCCCACACTCTATACACGTCTTGAACCCCATCTTATGAGTGTCAGCCATGGGGGCAAGTGCACACACACTCCACACAAGAGAACAAGGGTAGACAGGGAGAAAGAAAGGATAGGAAGTTTTTTTACCGAAAATGGACTAATGCAGGGATAGAAGGGTAGGAAGATAGGATGCTAGATAGAAAGAGAGAAGAAAAAAACACAAGAAAAACTTACTCAGTGACTAGAAAAACCCTGGAGGAGCTTAGATGAATGGTGATCCCTGCTGTTCAAAATGAGCAGCAAATGAGATCTGGGAGAAGGAGGAAAGGTGGGACATTATGGGTAGGAGAGGAGTTTGGATTTCAGCACTGATGCTGGAGTATACGCCTGAGTTGGCTCTGTGCCAGATCAGAGTCCCATAGGTTGAAGATCAAATGAAAAACAACAACTTCAGATCCAGATTTATGCACAGGAGGTGCAAAAAGAACACACAGCAGAACTAGGCAATTCCATAAGAAGAAAGTGGCCATTAATAACAACTACAGCCAATGACTGGACTGCTATGGACAAGTACATTAATTTAGCATAATTTTCTTAAGCCTTTGATGTCCAGCAAATACATTCCATCACACAAAATTTTCTAGATGTGATGTATGACAGTTTTTATTTGCATTAAAATTCATACTGAAAGACCCTAAGCAGAGTGATCCTGCACCACAGAAAAACTGTCAAAACAATTTTATTTACAAACTAATAGAATTCAATCTATAAAGGATAGAATTCTTAAGCAAGACACAGAAAATTTAAAAGACTACTGCATGGTTGTTCATGACATCAAAGAAGCATTTGATAAAAGAAACAGGAACTAGACTTCATATTCCTGTGTGTCATCCTTTGGAAGAAACACCTATTAACTATGAAGTCTGTTATCAATTTGCTTGCCATTCCCCATTTCATATCACCAACATATGGGCTTGTCTGTGGTATCACAGATGTGGGTGTGGGCTATGTGAATTTTTTCTTAGAGTTACTTCTCTCCTGCACCTCAGCCCTAGCTATGTACTTGGGTCTAGGATAGCATTCCTACCTATCATCTCCAGTCTACAGTGCTGTGTGACTATATATGCTTGTATTTAGTTTACATCCCCCCCCCCCCCCCACACACACACACACACACACAAGCACACACTTATTTCCTGGCCTGTAGGTAAAAATCAAAGACATCTAGGATAGTCATCTTCTCACAGCCTTTTTAAGGCTACCTCTATAGAATTATGCACATATTTATGGTGAAGCGCTTTAACTGCTATGCTGAACAGACTGAGCACATTATACCATGATGTTGTGTTCCAGGGAAATTCACTAATAAGGAAGAGGTGTGCATACGTGTAAGTGCCAGAAGTGCATCTGCAAGTCTAACAAAAATAGAATAACCAAACACTATACAATGAAGCAGGTAATATGGATAACAGATGTGCCTAGTCGCTCACCAAGCTTTCCCTGCATATATGAAAGGGCACAGTACCCTATGAGGTACTGTAGTGTCACAGTAGTCTACTGTATGCCACAGCTTTGAGGTACAGCTGGCTCCAGTGCAAGACTTTCCACTGGTCAAGAATTCTGTGAAGAGGTTAACAAGGCATGATAAAATGTTTATCACATTGTGATATGCCATGTTGTATTCTTTAGTGCTATGCAACAGTTAGCATGATTTTTTTCCATGAACTATAAATTCAAATGACTATTGCCAAACAATAATGTATAATGGTAAACTCAACTGTAATATACCAAATAAAGATACATCCTCCACAGACTCTATAAACTTGAAAACAAACCACAAATGGGAAGGAAATTACATAATGGCAAACAGAAAACAAATAGGTAAACCAACAGAATGCATGTGTGAACTATAACTCATTGCATCAAACACTTAGCTTGTAGAATTAAGACTGCATTTTTATCAAGTACAAAACATTATTTCATGTGTAGTATTCAAGACTTTCAATCATAATTGCCCATTAAGGGGTGTGATGACATGCTGGGAAAACAGACGTCAGAGGAATACCAGCTGTGCATGAAGCAAGCTGAAGGGAGAAATATGACTCTATGGCTTTGTGAAAGAACAGTTCATTTATTGAAACATAATCGGTATTTTAGAACATGCTTTGCAAATTTCTTATAAAAATCACATTAATTTTGATAAAACATCACTGCACATTATAATAGAGTTTAAAATAAATCCTAAAGTGCAAGCCACACAGAAAATATTTTTGTTTGTAGTAAAAATACTTTAGCATTTTAATTTCCTCCATACCTGTGTTTGACAGAATTTTCCTCCTAGCATTATTACCAATATTGATATACATTTCATCTCAAAACCTGATTTGAGAGATAAGTTACCATTGCTTCCAAGACAAGCTATAGGAGTTTATGAGCCTTAGTGCATGCAGAATAAAAAGGCACAAGACTGATTTCCTGGTGGTTGTACAAATAAATGTTCATTAAAAAATAAAATGCAATGAATCACTGTTCTTTCTATACATTAAATAAACCAAATATCAGTTAAAATACAGTTAGAAGTGGGACTTTTTTCCCCAAGCAGGAGTCTGAAAAATGCTTTTTAAAATGTTTTCTCTGGGGGGGGTAGTAGACTCGCACACCTCACTCCTTTATTATATAAATCAATCCCAACCTTGAGATTGCAGTAAAAGCTGTAGGCTGTCCGACTTAGTGCTGAATATCTTATACTAATTAGTATTTTATGCTGATCTTAGGCTCTGCTCTGAGTCACCAACCTTATAGGTTCATAGGTTCATACTAGGCTATCTGCCCGATGGCATTTACAAGCCTAGCCCATCGTTTTGTGGCTTACGCCACCCCTTTAGTATGGGGAACTATACCCATTATTTTGCTGTGCCTCTGTCGAGCAGTGACACTGAGGTAATCCCTGGGGTATATCTGCGATCTCCCATCCATTGGTCAAGATTTCTCTTGAACAAGGCCAGCGAGGTGCTCTGCCTCACATGTACCGGGATTTTGTTCCACAGCATAGGGAGTCTTTGGGTGATGAATCTATCCCTCCAGCACGTCCTATTAATAGCCGTGTCGAGGTTTAAGTCTCCGCCCTTGTGGCTCTGATGGATCTAGATTTTTGAGGTGAAGCATATTCATCAAATCTGGGTTTGACATGGCCTTGTATGTTAGGCAAAGGTCACCTCTGAGCAAGTGGCGTTTACTGAATAGAGCTGGAGTTCTTTCAGTCGGGCAGCATAGGACAGATTTTGAGACCCTTTATCCTTTTGGTGAGGAACTTTTGTGGCCTCTCCAGCTGCTGCAAGTGTCGGGTCAGATACATTCCGAATGGGGCATTGTACTCAATCATTGGTCTGATGAGTGATGAGTAAAGGGAGACTATGACCTCCCTTGATCTAGATGAGAATCCCTTCATGATAAGGTGGGCAATGTAGAAGGTCTTCCTAACTACTTTAGCTACATGGGTGTCGAATGACAGACTACTATCAACCTGGGTCCCCAGGTCCCTGATAACTTCTTCTGTGCTCAGTGGATTGCCACCTATTTGGTAGCTAGGGGTAACCTTGTTTTTCCCGAAGGGTATGACTATGCATTTTTGGCATTTAACTTTAGGCCGTGGCTCTGGCACCAGTTATCCGTTTCTGTGAGACCCTTCTGAAGGATATCTGTGTCAGATGTGTTTTCTACTATGGCCCAGTTTGCAGTCATCTGCAAACTTTGTCAGCCATAACCCTCCTGTGTTTGCTTGTACTTCGGAAAAGTAGATGCCAAACAAGAGTGGGCCCAGGACTGAGCCCTGTGGGACACCACTTGTGACAGGCTTTGAGTCTGACATGGCGCCAGCAACTCTGACCCTGTGGGTTCTGTCACTCAGCCAGTTTGCAACCCATCTTGTGATGTATGGGTTAACATTTAAGCTGATGAGTTTTTCAATGATACCCGAGTGGGGTATTGTATCGAAGGCCTTAGCCAGGTCGAGGTAGGCTGTATGGACTGCCTTTCCCTCATCAATGGCTTTGGTGACTGTTTCGAAAAAGTCAACCAAGTTTAAAAGGCATGATCTGCCTTTGACAAAGCCAAACTGGGTTGGATCCAAAGTCTGCAAATTCCCTATGTCTTTATTTATGAGGTCCATTATGATCCTCTCCATGGCTTTGCAGATAAGGCTTGTCAAGCTAATGGGCCGGTAATTTCCAGGGTCGGTGGAGGCACCGCCTTTGTGAAGTGGGACCACAGTTGCAGTGCGCCACTCCCTGGGTACATATCCCGAGGTAAGACTTTGATTAAACACCTGTCCTAGCTGTGGGTTTAATTCCTCATTGAGTTCGTGGAGCACACAGCCGGGGACACCATCAGGTCCCATGGATGCTGTGTTTTTTGCTTTGGAGAGAGCAGTTCTCACTTGGGCGCTGGAGATGTTTGGGGGGCTGCAATCGTTTGGTATAGATATCTCTCCTTTTGGGGGGGAGAAGTTTGCACTGAACCTGTCAGCCAGTATGTTGGCAATGTCTGTAGGATCAGTAATCTTCACATCATTTTGAACTAGTTCTGAGCATATCTGGGAGTTTCCTCCTAGGTTTCTAACATAGCTAAAGAAGGCCTTATGATTGTCTTTTGAGTCTTTAGCTATTTTTCTCTCGAAATTTGCTTTGGATGATTTTATGAGAGCTCTTAGTTTTTTACTTATAGTGATCCTCCTTTTGTTGTAGAGTTTGTTTATGGCTGGGGTCCACCAGACTGGACACTTGCCTTTGGTACAAAGAGTCTTTGTTTTGCTTGGGATTGCCTTATCCATGCAGTCCTGCAGGTGCTGGTAGAAGGCATTTGTAAGTGATTCAGCGGCTTGAGTACTGTTTTCACGGCTCGGGGCCTTAAAGGAGACCACACTAGTCTTTAGAAGTGTGAAGTCGGCTTTTGAGAAGTTCTTTACTGTGGTCTTTTTTATTTCAGGTGGGGGTGGGATGAGGACCTCTAGCAAGATTAGTTTGTGATCTGATCTCACCAGTGAGGGGTATACTTCCGGTGTTGAACATTGTGCTCCCATGTTCGTGATGATGAGATCAAGTATGTTATCTCCTCTTGTGGGGATGGTGACTAGTTGTTCCATGGCATTTGAGTTTATGAATTCCAGGAACTTTTGGGCTAGGGTGTTTGGGCTTGAGTAGTGTTCCCAGTCTATATTAGGGTAATTGAAGTCACCTAGTATGATGGTGTTTGGTGATACATTTATCCCTCTATTGTTTTCAGGAAGGCCATGTGAGGTTCCTGAGTTTGTGAGGGTGGCCTGTAACATGCTACAATTTGCAGAGCAGTCTTGCCTACGGTTAATTGCACCTGGATGGTCTCCGATGCATCATGCGTTGCCACCAGTCTTGAGGTGTGGGTGTCCTTGATGAATATGGATACCCCTCCTCCTTTCTTGGTATTGTCCGGATTTTGGGGCCGGAACGCATGATATGAGGTAAAACCTGATAGCGCTGGGGTGCTCTCAGGAGCCTTGAACCAGGTTTCTGTCACAGCACAGACATCGATGTTCTCCATACTGAGAAGGGCCTCGAGTGCGTGCATTTTGAGATTTAGACTTCTGGCATTGAGCAGCATTACCCTTAGTTTTTCCTTTTTTGTGTTCTAGGGTGGTAGGTTTAGAATTTGAGCCTTGCCTAAAAAGGCACTATGGGGTGGCAAGAGCCTTTGCCAATATCCGAATCCCAGGGTGCCAGGTGCAAGCCGTCCCTTGCGAAGCAGTGTGGCTTGTCCAGCATGTCATCCCAGGCAGACAGATACTGGATCCCCTTTGAATGACACCAGTGTTTAAGCCAATTGTTAAAGCTGATCATCTTATCTCTGTATTGTGGCATCATTCTTGGTGAAGGTAGGATACTGCTCAAGGTCAGGGTCATACCTGCCTGGGCTACATAATCAGAGAGCTCCTCAATGTCTCTTTTCATGTAGTCCAAGGAGGTACATCTCAGGTCATTTACACCAGCGTGGACAATGACTGAGTCATATTTGTACCTGCTGTTGAGAGACCTGAGTGCTTGCGTTATGTGGCGGATTCTAGCGCCAGACAGACAGCTTACTGTGACCTTCTCCTTACTCAGTCTGGTGAGTGGGATGTCAGTGTGTCTGACTATGGAGTCACCAATGACTAGTGTGTCTGGCATTGTGTTTGGCCTTAAGGGCTGTGACTGTTTGACACTCTGACTGTGAGGTCTATGTGTTGCAGGTGTTGTGTTCTGAGGTGGTGGTTGTTTGGGTGTCTGCTTTGGTGGCCTCTGCTGTTTTGGTAGATTTTTGATCAGAGCCTCCGAGTATGTCTTTGTGTGTTTATGTGTATGATTTGAGGTTGTAATGGTACTATGTGAGACTGGGTCTATAGTGTGTGTGGTAACCTTCTCCTCCTGACTGGTCTTGCCAGTCCTATGTTGAGAGAGCTCAGCCTCCAGTTTGGCCGTATAGTTGCATCTCTCGCATGTATTTGTGTTTTGTGGGAGGAGGAGAGGGTTGTCTGTGTACATGAGGCAATTGTAACATTGCCTCAATATTCCCAGGTTCACCAGCTGAGCAGGAGAGGACACTAGCAACTGATCCCTCGACATGCTAGAAGGATAGACAAAAAACTTTAAAAAAGATTCTGGGGGATGTGGGTGACCGAGAAATGGGGGGTTGCCTTTTTGGGGTACTATCTATGACAAGAGTGCCGTATCAAGGTAATAAGTACTGTGCATTCTTCCCACAATGGTCAAATGGTGAAGGCACTCTCTTTAGAGTTAGCCACAGCTTGACATTTTAGGGCACATCTTTTAATTCCCATCTCCAGAACTCAGGTTCACCCTTGAGTGGTCTGTACTGTAGTTGGAATGTAGCTCAGTAGCAGAAAATAACCACTTTTTCCCCCATTTCCATCCACTTTAGAGTTGCACTATACAGAATTATTTAAATAAGAGCTATACTTACCAAGATCAGAGGGGAAGGATAAAACATTTGTCTCGTAATTTTCTACTAGTTTTAAGAAGCAGAAAATAGCATATTTTTTCTAATTCCAACAGTTGTATGCCACTGATGACTTTGGGATAGTTTACCCTTTATGCATGTGGGGACTGACTGGTTTCCATAATTCAATGCAGTCATCTGGCAAAGCCCACTTTACTCCCCTCCTACCCCCAAATTCCTCAGCTACCCCCATGGGTCAAAGTTGTACCATACTCCTTCTACCCACATCACAACAAAAAAACTTAACTTAAGCATACACTACTCAAATGAATCTACACTTCCATCTATCCTCCCATATTTTCTCACTACCTAGTGAATAAATACAACACACCTTCATTACCACTTTACATAAACTAGTCACATATCTTATCTATACTCACTGACTAAATACAAGACTACCATACCACATAAACCTTTCAATAAAATCCCTACTGCAAAATCAGTTCCCCCAGTCCAGTTTACACTCAACACCTCCCCACCCTCTCAGCACTTTACCAGATTCTATCACCTTCTAAAATGTGCCTCTTCACTAACACTTACGTAATTTACCTACAATGTGCTTCTTGTACACAATACTATACTTCCAGTACATATCCTTCTCTACCGCTCCCTCCCTCCTAGAAATATTGCCCCCTTTCCTTATCACTTCAACTAACCTTCCCTTTCCACCAAACATACCTCACACACAGTCAACCCTCCTAAATGCCAAAAACATCTAAAACTTTCATCAGTTTCCAAATCTAACCATACCTATTACCAGCACCCTTCCAACAAGCATCCGCTTTAAGACATTTTTAATTAATCACACTAATTATCATTCTGCTTCTAAGGGGAAGTATTGCGCCACACTCTGACCTACAATCCAAGGCAGTCACACTACCCTGAATCTCCCACACTGTTTTAAAGGCACAATCCATTAAAATAAACTAGTGTGGGGATTTAATAAAATCCATGTAGGAATCGTGCAAGTCCTACATGGAAGGTACCATGGCCATGTCTGTGGCTCCTCCTCAGCAGTGCACCTTGCATATTAATAAAGGCAAGCTACTGAGACTGAGCCATGTAACACGGTTGCAGAATCAGTGTAGGGGGCGTGTTATAGTCTCCGGAGATGAGTAAACACACCCCTTGCACTGTCAAAGTGCTGGATGGCACTAAAATATAAAAGTTAAATGTTTTTTTTTTTTGTGTGTGGCAGCACTTAGCAATGGACATGCACCAGACATCTAAAAATAAAAACGGGATACTTTTAATTTTTATATCAAAGGTCAACTTTAAACATAGCTGAGCATGTTTGTGTTGTACGGCATAGTGCTCAGCAGTGCTTAAACATAGTTGAGAGCTATATTAAAATGTATATGTGTATAATGGCCCTATGTGCAGTAGGTACATGGTTCAAATACACAGACAGCCCATTCAGCTTTTATATTTGATAGCAATATTTTATAAATTATTTTTATATTGATGTATTTGACATTTGTTATCCAGGTTAGTCCAGCTGGGCCAGAAGCCCATTTTCAGTGGAGACCTGAGGAGAAAAGATCCAGTTATACACAAGTTTACAATACATAAAATTCACCCTCCAAGATAAACAAAATTAAAATACATAAGGTCAGGAAATACATATACATAATAAACTAGTAGTAATGAATTCTTTTTTTTTTTCAAAAATCTGGTTTGCTCTTAGCTAAGCACTGTTAAGCCAAGCCAAGTAGCACTTAAACAGGACCCATTTTAGCACTGCTTAGCAACGTGCAACTCCACTTAGCTGGTTTGGGCACTGCTAAACAAACCCTGTTTAAGCAACCCTCAGCTCAGCTAAGCTGGTTTGTGCACCACTAAGCATTGCCAGTTTAAGCACTGCTTGGCAAAGCTCATCAGGTTCGTGTGGTGCTAAGCAGAGCGCCACATTTTAAAAAATGTCCCAGTGGGGGCAAAGGGTAGAAAATCAGCCTTAATTAAGTGCAACAGCTGGAAATGCAGCCAGAATCTGTTGGAGTTTGATCTTGGCAGACACTATGGCAGGAGTTGGAGAGGGTGGGCACTTCCGGGCGCAGAGGAGGGGCATTCTGGAGTCCAGGGTCATGGTTGGACTCCTTGTTAAAGACCATGACATCCAGCTGCTGCAGAGCCAGTTCCAGGGATCTGAGTACAAGCTGAACACCTGGGACCAGCTGGCACATGACCTTACCAGTTCACCTGGTGCCCCCTGCACAGGTGAGCAAGTGCATCACCATTTTGATGAGTTCTCTCAAGTGTCACGCTGTCATGGACTATGATCACTGGTGCCAAATCCCTTGGACACAGGATTTAACATGCACTTCATTTATGTCAACAGCACAGTCACACTATATCAGTCCACCTTCGTACTCATATGTTCCCCTGACATGTAATAGCCCGCTGTAGTTGTGTACCTATAGGTATTACAGCTTGGCCCATACTTGTCCCAGGTGGATAGCTTAAGAGGTATGTAGGTGCTACAGAAGCTATAGGGCACTTTTATACATAAAGTAAAGGCAGACTTGTAGAGTATATCCAAGTACTGTTACAAACAATGTAGCTTATACTAGCAGTAATAGAATGTCACTCTCTCTCTCCCCCACCCCTTATCTGCATCATAATTTATTACTTTTACACATCGGTATGGCTTACTCTCAACATATGTTTTTCTCAAAATGGTATGTTGGGCCTTGTGTTTTATTATTGTTATATATTACAATGGGTGCATACTAACATACCTTGTTAAATTACCAATGTTGTTGACCTTTTGCTGTAACTGTTACTGGCATGCTGTTACAACACTGATTGTTGTATTCCATATGCTATTCAATGTTATGTTACTGGGTTAACTGGAACAACCTGGCATGCTGTTATAAACTAACGTTTAAATGTTCTGTTCATTACTAACCTATACACTTTGAACTGGGTAGGCCAGTTCCTGTGGATCCACCTACCCTACCTCAACCGGCCGTGACACAGGGTTAAAGCATGTCTGGACCCAACCTGGAGCTGGCCCCTCTGCTGATCCTGCACCACCTATGGGTGGAACCGTCTCAGGGGAGGAGTTGTCACCCAGGGACAGGTACCAGGCATGGTGCGCATGATCATGCAGCAAGAATTTGATGAATGAGTGTGCCGGATTGAGGCCAACCAGGACAGGCAGGCTGGCCTCGGCACCACACCAAGTCCCCAGCACAGCCACCTTTGGAGCAGTGGTGACTGCCCACGGGTGGGGAGCTCAGTCCCACTGCTGCCATCTGGGGGAATACGGCTCTCTGATTCCACAACATCCTCCCCGTCCAATGTGTTTATCTCCCATGAGTCATACAACCCCATCTGCTGTGTTGTCTGTTCACAAATGTTACCTCTCCTACCCAACTTACCTCCCCAGATGTACCTATATCCCTTCAACATCCCATGCTCTCCTAAAATTAAAAAAGGGGGCATCTGTTCCACAAAAACTATCACCCCATACATAGCTCTCCATTTCACCCCCACGTACACTGCCCACAATCATTACAGCAATTAATCAACACAGTTATGTCAACCACAACCCTCTCTCTCTGGGTAGTGAGGCTCCAACTTTCAAATTGTCCACAACCTGCACAGCTGTTGCTGTACAAGAAATGGAGAGCTATGGTCCTTTCCTACACCCATCCTGCATATCCCTACCTGCCTTTCACATTGCTTTTCCCCTGCTTGCCCCCCATTTCACCACTTTCCTATTGCCCCTTTTTTTCTTTTCTTTTTTTCAAAATAGCAGGGGTTTAAGCAGAGCCAACTGCCGCAGCACGCAAACCTGCTTAAAACTGCTTTAATCATCTTCTGTCTTTCTGACATTGTTATGTACATTGGCAAAATGATCAACCCTGCCAAGTCTCGAACCCAGGACCCTGCCAACAAGGGCATAGCGCATTAGTGTGCATTAGCCCACTAAACCACTCAGCTCAAGTATAACAGGTGTTTCCATACACGTATCCTGAGTGCCAGTGACACACTGCTTGTACATATAATGGGAAAAATGACAGCCTACTTGGGACTGATGCAGACACCAAACCAGTACACAGCCAAATAAATGCTGATGGATGTATGAGAGGCCTAGGATAGGAGGTACAGCTGACAACTGCACAGACTGTTGCAGAATGTCCACAGTTGTGCCACCTACTTTTGGCACGGTTGTCACAAAACCTATTCTGTATGCTGCAGTACTGGCAAGTCAGTAAAGACTGAGATTAGAAAATCATAACAGACAGTTTAGTGTCACACATCATACCCATCCAAACACACATGTTCATGCCAATTCTGTGTAACAGACTGTATGCATGCACACACATATGTCTTGCAAATACATCTGCTATAGTATTGACTCAGTAGCTCACTCTGTTACATTCCTAGCATGCTTTACATTTTGACACTGACAGTCCTGGCTTACATTCCAGTCTGTTGCATGTCAAGTACATGCTTGTCAGAACAACAAGGAAATGAGTGAGCCCTGCAATTTTAAGCAGAACCAGTTGATGCTACTGCAGTCACTGCCACCCATATTAGCACGTCAAAGGCCTATCAGTTGTGACACACTTCACTAATATGTATAGGCATTCTAAATATCACCTACCACTCTACGGATGGCACTATTACATAACATATGTACCTGAAGCACATGCCATACCTGGACTGTTACAGGTACCCTCACCCTGGCTATGCTGTGACAGAGCTGACACTGCTCCCTCACTGACATACAGTTTGGTGTCCCCCAATGTGTTCACAATCCCCAGTATGACTTCTGGGCAGAATGCAGCAGCTGTAGCCTGCAACATATGTGGCAGTATGTTTGGCTACCTGCTACAGACCTACCATACCTCCCAAACACCTACAACAGGGGGATCCACACAACACCCATACATAAAGTGGTGGGGGGCTGGTCAAGTGACAGAGATATGTGTCACAGTCTTCCCCTACAAACATACAGCTGATAGACCAAGCATACATATTCTGATGTAAAGGATGTATGACACTCGCATCTCTGTCCCCTTACTGACCTCAACCCACATTGTTAAACAGTAAGCTGCCACATAATCAGAAAGTCTGTTCACAATGACCAAACATAGCATGCCAAAAGGTGGATGTACCACGTAAATTCAGACAGTGGACAGTATTTTTACCTACCCTCTGTTATGCTGTAGTCCCCACACCAATAACGTACATTTCACAGGCCAGGAAAAGGGCCAAGGTCTACATGAAGGCCTTAAATATAGCACTGTGGTGCCATGCCATTGGCTAATGAAAATGCAATCCAGCTGTTCTGGACACAATTATCAAGTGTGAGCCACAGACTGGTGCACAGGCAATCACCTTTTCATGAGCATTACCTACAAAAGGCAAGCCGCTGCATATGGTAAACAGGTCTGTGGCTTTCTTTATGAAGGCAGACTGTGAGAACATAAGCATTATACGACAGAATTTCTGCACATAAAGGAGAACAGGACTACACCAGGTATGTAATAGAAGTCCCCCATGTAATGGGATGCAGATGGGAGGGTGCAGTTATGGGAAACAGGGATTACAAGAGTAGGTCTGTAGTACATATCTTGGAATGACATGGGTTAGTCAGCTGTCCAGCACCTACAGGCTTACCTTTCAGCTCCGTCGGCTGTGACATACATCACATCTCTGTCCCTCAGAGTCCCCCCAACAATGGTTGGCTCATGTACGATTGCTACTGGATTGTGTTTTACACAACAGTGGCAAAGTATTGGTGGATACAGCTGGCATTTCAGATGATGTACTGTCAGTCAGCTCCTCTCAGTCTGTGAATGTCACACAGGCATACTTCAAACATTGTCCAGGTGTCCCTGACTGTTCCTGATGTACTCTGGCTAGGTTACTGTGTACTCCACACCTGTATCTCATTGCTTGAGAGCTATGCCTAGCATACCTGTTGACTCCCTACAGTAGGACAGCAGGTTATAACCAGTAGTAGTGAGGGGACACAGGCCCGGCCTCAGTGACAGAGTTAGCAAAACTAATACAAAAAGAGCAGCACCACAGATATTTGAAGAAAAATATAGGCAAAGGAATCCGGATATGGAAAACTTTACAATACAAAATAAGAATACTAAGAGGAAAAGTAGAAAGAGATTAGTAATGGAGAAGTCAAATAAATAGAAATTGAGATAATGGAACAGCTACAAAGATAAGGATTCAGTGTAGAAACTCAAATGCAGAAAGCACCATTGGATATCCAAATTAAGGGGAAATCAGTGGAACAGGAAGCAATTGGTCAGGTGCCATATCAAGATATTTTGGAACCTTCCACAGGAAACCAGTATAAACATTAATTTGAAGCTAGCCAGCAAGGAAAGGAACAGGAAACTCTGATGCAGTCAGTGTTGAGGAGTGCTAGACCAGTGAGTTCCCATGTGACAGAACAGATGACACAGGATGAAACTGAAGAGTATGTGCCACAGGAAGATATAGAACTTTCAATAGAATGCCTGCAGGAAATGGAAAACAAGGGATGTGCCCTCAGTATGGAAGAAAATGAGTTAAGAGAAGAGTTGCTTGATTTAATAGACAAAGACAGATGTATCAAGATCAATGACAGATATAGATTGCAGAAGGTTAATAAAATCCCAAAAGTCAGAAGCTTGATAAAACAAACACTGTAATTAGCACTGTTCACAGAGATCCATGCGATATAACTGAAGTAAACAGAATACATTACTGTGCTGCGAAATTAATAACTGATAATTCTACCACAACAACACAGGGTAGCGAGGGAAAAGAGGGGGTGAAAGTGAATACCATCATGGAAATAACGAATAGGGAAAACTATAAAACAGCTAAGAGAAGAAGTGTCATTATTAGATTATAGAAGAGGGAACAGATCAATAAAAATACTAAGATAGATAGATGGGATAAAAGCAATGTGCAGTATTAGAACAGACCAGGCTCTATTATGCACTATTGGAGATAAGCTAAAAATTTAAAAACAGGCAGAAAGACTTAGAAGATACGAAAATAAATATAAGGGAAAAGCACAAAATATACAATTTATTGATTACCCAAAAAAGTTTTATAGAGAATTGGGAAATAAGGTAAAAGGAATTGAAACACCACCCAAAAGAGGAAGCAGATACATTTTGGAGAAGTATCTATGAAGATCCTGTGGAACATAACAAAGATGCTAAATGGATAGAAGCAAAAGAAAGAATAAGAAGTTTAAAGGTACAGGATATGAAATGCTATGAAATAACAGCCAGAGAAATTGAAACAAAGTTAAGAAAAGCCTCTAACTGGAAAACCCCAGGCCCAGATGCAGTGCCTAACTTTTGGCTTAAAGTATTAACTTCTTTGCATGAGGATCTAGCCAGGAGTAAGAAGTATTTATATGCACACCCTGAAATGAAACTGCACTGGTTAACAACAGGAAAAACAATGCTCTTACTTAAAAGCGAACCTGCAAGCTACCCTAAAAACTATACACCGATAACTTGTCTTCAGACGACATATAAACTATGCACGGGAATTGACGCCGACAGAGTTTATAGTCATTTTGAAGAAAACTCAATTATGACACTAGAACAAAATGACAATAAAATAAAGTTATATGGAACAAAGGATCATTTGTTGTTAAAGTTATAGTGGAGAACTGTAAGAAAGTGAAGAATCTAAGTATGGCATGGACTGACTACAAAAAAAATTTGATAGCATCCCACATTCATGGATAAAAGAGTGCTTAAAAATGTATAAGATAGGGGGGGCGTGGCCAAGATGAGCACAAAGTAGCAGCTTTTCTTATCAGCTCTGCCTTTACAGAACTTTATTGACAGGAAATATTGATATAAACTTCCCTAATAATAGTTTTTTTTTATTTTAATTAATTCTTTAAAATATATATTAGGGTAGTATATAAAAAAATTCAAGTAGATTTTAAGTTTTCCTGTCAAAGTTACACTTGGAAGTACTACAGTAAAAGAACAGGATGAGCTTCACTAAATCTTCTCATCAAGAGACAACTATAAAAAAAGAACTACAGTCATTACTAACTACTATTCAGGAACTAAGTGTCAAGATAGACAAAATGGATATAAAAATTGACAATTTCAAAGAAAAGTGTTCTCACCAAATGGACATTCTACATGAAGATTTATTGCAACAGAGGAAGCAGATTTCAGGAATGGAAACTGCATTAAGTGATATGGATAACAGAATTCAGGAGAGTGAACATAATGCTGAGTTCCTGTTAAAGCAAAATTCTCTTCTTCAGACAAAGGTTGATGACCTTGAGAACAGGTCCCGTAGGAATAATGTGAGAATTTTTGGCTTACCGGATAACATAGAAGGAAATAATATGGAAAAATGTTTATCTTCCTGGTTGCCTGAAGTACTTGAACTGCCGGAGGCTCTTTCATATGGTATTGAAAGAGCCCATAGATCAATGGTGACATCTAAAAACACCAAGAGTAATTATACTAAATCTGTTATTGTAAAGTTCCTATCAGCCCATTATAAGGAAATGGTACTAAAGACTGCGTGGGCAAAATCCCCAATCAAACTGAAGGACAATATTATACGCTTTGATAATGACTATTCTTCTTCAGTATTATCAAAAAGGAAAATTTTCTTGCCTTTAGTCAGAGAACTAAAAAAGAATAAAATAAAAACCCATTTGCTTTTTCCTGCAAGACTGAAAATATTTTATCAAGATGGTTTTAAAATTTTTGACGACCTAGACAATACAATAACTTATATAAAATCTAATAACATACTGGAAAAAGTAGATGAAATGGAGTGGGTCAGTCCTAGTCTTAAAAGGAATGCTGAGAACAACACTTGGAAAACATTTGACCTTAAAAAAAAAATCAAAAGATGAATCATAACAAGTACATATTTGCACTTGATTCACTCAGTTGGGGAAATTAAACTGGACATCCAGGTGAGCTTTTGGTATTATATTTAATATAATGTAAATTGGTTAACTAAATAGTCGTCTATTTTGTTTTGTAGAATAGTGGTTTGTTGGGATTTTTTTTCCATTTGTACTATATGTTTAAGATGAATTATCTTAATGTTTATTGGTTTGATTCCCATGGATGCAGTGATTCTCCTGTCTCAGATATCTATGCTTCCGGATGTCTTGTAGTGGTGCTTATCATTAGGGGGTGTATTTGTTTATCTTGATTTTGGTTCTTATAGTGGCTGGAAAACTTTTATTTAGTTATAATTGCTGTATTTGTATTTAATTGATTTATGGTTAATTGTTTGATAAAGGAATCTTGTATGATGGCCTGATGTATAGTGGCAGAACTGCTGTGCTAGTGATGGTACTTCTGACCCGGGATGTGAGTGGCAGTGTGGCTGGAGTAATGGTAAGGCTTTGTTGTCATTTCAGAGTTGTTGGTGTGTTTATTTGGAGGCTCTGGTTTGGTGCTTAAGCACTGTAGAGACATGTGTGGTGTTGTTTGTGTTAATTGTATGTTTTGGTGCCTGTGTGCTTTGGTCAGAGATTAACCGGAGAATCTGGTTGATAGTGTGGTGAAGCTTTGCTTGATAGCTGTCATTGCTTCATATTGTGTATGCAAGGTTTTTTTTTTTTTTTCTGATATGACCTTTTCACTAGTTTTCAGTACGGTGATGGACCCTTTGAGGTAACTCAAATTAATGCAATGAATGGAAGATCAGACTTTTAAGGTTTATTAGTCACTCTTCTATGAGAGACTGCACCGGGGTGTTTGATTATAAGAAAACTAGCAGGATGTTGTTGGTTTTACTTCTTGATGAGTAATCACTATATTTGGTTTCTGGCAAAGAAATGCAGTGTTCATTTCTTTCAGAACAATCAGTATGTTAGTTGTTTGTTAGTAAAATCACTTTTATTAGCATCTTATTTATTAGCTGCCAATGTTAGTGGTTATTGAAGGCCCTTAGGTGATTCATATACAACTATGTCCCAGTTAGCTGATCACCTATGGCAGTACTATATATCACACTTCAGCCTTTATTAGCCATATTTCGGTAATAAAATAATGCCATAGTCTCTTTTTAAGGTTCTTATCAAATGTGATTACTTTAAAACAGAAGAGTGAACTAATAGATCATAGTAGTTCTTAATAACCTACTAACTAATGTAAGAAAATTCTGTACTTTATTCCTAAGATGCAACTGTCATCAATTTACTAACTGACACAACATTATATCTATATATTTGGTTCATACAAAAAATTGTTTATGTTATTGATGAGAAGCCTTATTTTTATAGTTATGACTATAGTCATTTAGGCAGGTGCTGATTGGATGCTGCTTTTGATAGGAGGTCGATTCGAGTGACTGATGTCATTCGAGTTAGGAGTTTTAAACTCCAGAGGGGTTCGGGTTGGTTATTTTGTTTCATGTTTATGTTATAAATATTTTCTAATAACTTTTCAGACGTTCATATCTTATGTAGTAGGAAACAACCTTAATTTTAAGAATATGATACTCTTACACTATGTTTGTTCTAATGATCATAATAGTATTCCTATTAGATATATTATTGTGTATTTCTTAGATCAGTATGTTTATATTTACATAATTTAATTTTCAATGACTACACTAAAAGTTATATCAGTTAACATTAATGCTTTAAATAATCCTAATAAAAGGAGGAATTTAACTAGATATCTTAAGTTACATAAATCCCAGTTAGTATTTTTACAAGAAACTCACTTAGAGGATATATTCAGACTTGAATCTAAAACATATAAGATTTTAGTAAGTTCTGAACATACTAAGAAAAAGAGAGGAGTAGCTATCCTATGGAACAGCATAATAGTTTTTCCTAAAATAATAGATACATATATGGATAATAAAGGAATGTTTTGTGCAGTCACCATAGAAATAAACAGTAAAATTTTCACATTGATTAACATATATTGGATCCCAGGGATAGGGATAAACACAGTGAAACAACATCTAGATCAAATTGTACTATTCTCTAAAGGGAACATTATTTTGGCAGGAGATTTTAATTGTATTCTAGATTACAAAGACTCTAGTACTAATGGGAAGAGAAGAATATCTACATCATCTAAATTATTAAAAGACTTTTCAGATACTTATTTTTTGAAAGATATAAATTATTTTGCAGATACTACTACTTTGTTTTACACCTTTTTTTCTCATAGACATAACTCATACTTGAGGATAGATAGAGTTTTTTATTTCTAATAATTTAACATATTCCTTAAACAAATCAGCAGTGATTTCATGTCCTTTATCAGATCATAATTCTATAATTTTTGAAGTGGTAGTCAATCCAAATTTTAATATTCATATAAAAAGGATCCCAGCTTATATCACAAAATTAAAAGATTTTAATGATTTCATTTCTACAGAAGTACAGAATTTTTTAGAACTTAACACTACTAATGATATATCAGAAATGTACATATGAGATGCCCTAAAAGCTTATCTATATGGTAGGATATTGAATTGGTACAACAACAAAAAAAGAAAGCTTGAGATAAAGAGCTGCAAGATATACAATGTAAATTAGACGCTTTAAAACTTAGTAATATGGGTGATAAAGCTATATCAGATAAAAGAAAAGAAATAAATATGTTAAATAATAAATATCTATAAATATTAAAACATAAAACTATGATCAATATAGAAAAATTCAAGTTTATAAATTTCTCTTCTAACCCTAAATCCTTAAAAATTATTGCTAATAAAATGAAAAGATTAAATAGATTTAATCATATTAATGAAATATTCTCCCCTAAAAAAGGAAAAATGGTATCGTAAATTCATAATATAGTAACTGAATTTAGAGAGTTTTTTTATAAACATCAACCAAACAACTACTGAAATTAACTCTAAAGAGGAAATAAAAACATGTATTAATAAATACACTAAAGCAAGACTTTCAGAGGAACAAGGGATTTCTATTGATAAACAAATATCTTTAAAAGAACTTCAAACTCACATTACCAAATTAAAGAAAAATAAAGCACCATGGAATTAATGGCATCATTCCTGAAATTTACAAATTACTACCTATAAATGCTCTAAAATTGCTTTAGAAAGTATTTAATCTTGTTCAGGACAAAAACATAATTCCACCTTCTTGGAAATATACTTTTATTTCTCCTATTTTAAAATCTAACAAAGATCCCTCTAAGTGTACCTCCTATAGACCCATCTCCCTATTAAACACTGATTACAAATTATTTATGTCCATTTAGGCATAAAGGCTTAAAACACTTTTACCCAAATTAGTTGATAGTGATCAAACGGAGTTTATAATAAAGAGAACTTCATATGATAACATTAAAAGAATATTAACTTTAATTGATTCGGTGAAAAATCTTAAAACAAATTTAACCCTAGTTAGTGAAGATATAAATTGTGCTTTCAGCTCAGTTACATGGGAATATTTGTTCACTCTATTAAAGGAATTTAATTTCTCCAATAATTTTATCAATCTTATCACTCTGTTATATGAAGGTAGCCAAGCTTATGTTAAAATTGGTACTAGTATATCTCAAAATATACCAATAGTAAAAGGTGCTAAGCAAGGGTGTCCTTTGTCCCCTCTTTTATTTTCATTAGTTATGGAACCATGGGCAAATTTAATAAGACATGATACAGATATTGAAGGATACAAGTTAAACCCCACTATATCATCTACAATACAAATGTTTGCAGACAACATATTGATTACTCTTGGGAGTAGAAGGGAATCTATACAAAAACGTTTTAAAAACATGGAATATTTTCAGAAAAATTCTGGCCTTACTTTTAATAATAATAAAACACTAATTCTTTTAACAGGTTCAAAAAATACAATATACCTGATGAATATAATGAATATATAGCTCAGTCTCAACAAATAGCATATTTAGGTATAATTATTACTAACAATATTAAAGATACCATTCAAATAAATTACAATAAAAGTATATTACAGATAGAAAATTTAATAAATAAATGGAACAAATTACCCTTTTCTATGGATGATAAACTTGTAATAATAAAGGTGATCCTTCTCCCCAAAATCTTATATATAATTCAATCTTTATCTATACCTCCTTCTTACCAAATAATTAAAAACTTTAATTCAATGATTCAGAAATTTGTGTGGTTACCAAATAAGCCAAGGATTGCATTAACATACCATATGTATAATTGGAATAATGGGGGTATACCCTTACCAAATTTAGAAATGTATTCAATTTCATCAGTATTCAATACAATCTCTCATCTCATTGATGTGGAATACACTGCTAAGTGGAAAGAGTTTATAGAGGTATTGTCACAAAATACCAAAGATATAAACAGCTCCTATAAGCTAAATATAATTAATAATCCATTTATTTGGAGGTTAAAAGATTATATTTCTGAATTTTCTTCTCTGAGTTTTAACTCTAAGTATATAGTTTTTCTTTTAAAATCATTTAAAAATTTTATATTTAAATACAATATATATAAGGATTGGCTTTTTTTTTATTCTTCCCTATAGCCTACACACACAGATCTATTTTCTCTTCAGATTATACAAAAATGTCTATATTTCAGCAAAAGCATTTAACATTTTGGCACCAAATGATAAATAATGATATAAAATCCAATAGTTTACTCTTGGAAGAGTATAAACTTGATTCTTATTTATGGTTAGAACTTCAAGAAGCTAGACAATATGCATTAAATAAATTGGATTTTATGTCTCCTATAATTAGGAAAAAAATTCCCAAGCTAATACAATATATGATTTTATCAGTTTTGCATAAATCTCCTGCTAATAACAAGTTATCAAACATTTATAGGGCAATTAAATGTGATTTAGATACACATTCAGATAATTATTGGAAATATTTTTCTTTAATTAATAATAATCCCCCTTCTGAGAAAGACAAATTGAATATTTTACAATCAGCAAGTATGACTATTACTTCTTTAAAATGGAAATTATTCACATGGAGATTTTTAAATAGATCATGTATCACTCCTCATAATATAAGTATATTTTCTAAAAAGAATAGAACATGTTGGAGATGTAATATTGAATTGAATGCTGACTGGTCTCATATGTTTTATAATTGCATATATTTAAGAAAATTTTGAGATGATATCAATAATTTGTTGCAAACAATTTTTACTGATAATTTCTTTAGATCTCAGTCACTTGTTTTATTTAATACTCCTGTTCCTGATTGTGTAAAAGAGAATAAGTACCCTTTGGTTTGGTCTATACTATCTATAGCTAGGAAAACAATCACTAAGAATTGGAAATCTAGTACAGCACCTACATTTTTGGAATTTAAAAATATACTCCTTGAAACGTGTAATTTGGAAATGTTAACTATTAAACCTAGATCATCTAGGAATACTACATTGTATAATTCATGGAATATCATCTATGAACTTCTAGAAAAATAGTTTATTAACTTATGTAAACAGATGATTTTTATTAATCCTACAGCTACATTAAGATTTTTTTTTTTGCATGATGAACGTCTTTGTACATAGTTTAGTTACATTGGTTTATATATTAGAAGGCTTTTTTTTATTTTCTTGTTTTTTAACTTTAAAGAAAAAAATGTTATAATTTCATGGAAATATTTGTTCATTTTAATAATTATTTAATAAAATTCTTTGAAAAAAAATGTATAAGATACACCCTGCACTGACTGACTATATTCAGTAACCAAGAAACAGTGGCAGACCACTTTGCAATTAAGCCATGATAAAGGACAGATTATCCCAGGGATAAAAATCCAAACGGGGATATTCCAGGGTGACTCTCTGTCACCGTTGCTATTCTGCCTTGCCATTAATCCATTAAGCTGTTTACTTAACAGCTTAGGCCACAGCTACAATTTGGCTTCTAAAAAACAATAGAGTCTAATGACTTCTCATCTTCTCTTTGTCAATGATTTAAGACTGTATAGCTCATCAGATGAAGAACTGAAAGCACAGCTGCAGGTTGTCAAAACTTTTTCAGATGATACTGGAATGTCACTTGGTCTTGATAAATGTGCAAAAGCAACCTTTAAAAAAAGAAAACTGCAGCATCAGGAAAACATCAGTTTGAGACAAGAATGTGATATAAACGAATTTGAGCAAGAGAGAGTGCATAAATACTTGGGAATTGAAGGATCAGCAATAAAACATGAATAAATGCAAATAAAGCTCAGTAAGGAGTACTTTAGAAGACTTAAATTAATCCTGAAAACAGCATTGACATCTAGGAACAAGATCCAAGTCATAAATCAATTAGCTCTTCCTGTCCTAACTTATAGTTTTGGAGTGATTGACTGGCCCCAAAAAGTGTTAGATTGGATATTAAACCAGGGCTGCTTCATGCTCACCAAATGATTTATAAAAATCAGTGTATACCAAGATTATATATTCCCCACTGCGAAGAAGGGATGGGCCTCCTTGAAATTGATCACATGTATAGATCTGCAATCGTGGGACTCCACCCATCTGTTGACCTCACAGGATCCAAATGTTGTGAAAGTTTTGAAACATGAGGAGAATAAATCTAAGATGACATCTCTGCTTAATTTAGCAGAAGCATATTGACTTCAAGCAGGAATGGAAGTCAAACCAGTAGTAGATAAAAAACTGGCAACAGAATGTGCAAAAAAACAAAATAAAGAATATAAGGTGAAGGACCAGATGAGAAGGCAAGAAATGTGGAAAAAACAAATATAGTTGCAAGTATACAAAATTTCTGGAAGAGCCTCATGTTGATCAAGAACGATCACAGGAATGGTTAAGGAGAGGTGAATTCACATCAAGATATGAAAGGCTAATATTGGCAGCCCAAGATAGTGGGCTATATGCACGCTGGTTTACAAAGTCCATGGAAGAAACAAACATATGTAAGTTTTGTAAAACCGAATTGGAAACAGTCACACACCTCGTTGCTGGTTGTGACGCATTAATGGCAGAGGGGCTGTATACTGAAAGGCATAATAATGTGGTGAGACTGTTACACTGGAGATTGTGCAAACATTATGGTATTGAAGTGGCTGAAAACACTGGAAACATGAGCAACAAAGAATCAGAGAAAATGATGTTTATATCACATGGGATCACCTAATACCAACAGTTCAAAAGATAGATGCTAGAAAACCGGACATAGTGGTCCAAGAAAAGAAAAGAAGACAAAAGTAGCACTGATCATTGAAATCATCACACCTAGTGACTACAGTGTCTTGCTTACAGACAGACACACAAAGTCATAAATACCTTGATCTGCAGGCAGAAATGAGAGCCGTGTGGAAGAAAGATACCCAGACAGTTCCAGTAGTAGTAGTAGGAGCAACTGGTTTTATAAAAAAGAATTTACAATCGTATTTAGATATGTTACCAATTCGTGTAACACCGTACAAATTGCAGAAGTCATTACTGGGCACATTGCAAGTGCTGCGAATATCACTTTTGGCTAACATCAAAGAGTGAAACAATACTAATTTCATGAACTTTAATCATATTTTGACTTGGGAATGGGGTCCATTCCCATCATGTTATTAGAAACCCAAAAGACTTGGAGAAATTAAAAACAACAGAGTGTACATACTGGGCATACAATGTAAGGGAATGAATACAATACCAGATATTAATGTACCACAACTGTTTTCTGAGGAGTCTGGCATGTGACTATCAGATTCCACACAATCTGGGAACAACCATTACGTATTGTCCAACTGTTTGCCAGACATCCACATTTGTCTGGCAGAAAGTTCCCATATAAATCAGGCACATATACACATTCTGCAAACATATGTGTACTGCAGATGTCTGACACCTACAAATAGGATACCCTACAGCACACGTATGCAGTGCTGTCATTGTTCATATGTTACTGGACTATCCCCATAAACTTGTAGTACCACTCATCTATTTAATCGGATGATGGCTGTATGACATGGTATTGGGATGTTGCCCATAGGGGACACACCACACTAGATGGTAGTGATGGGTGTGGAGACATAATAGTCCACCACAGCAAACAGGGCCATATACCTAGGATCATAGGAGGTTACTAGGCTATTGGCCCTGGGGCCCTCATAAGCCTAGCCCAGAGTTTAGCCCATGTTTATGCAAAGTCAGCACCTGATGCCCCAGTCCAACAGGGACACAGGTGGTGTTATAAGGGTGTATGTCCTGTTTACCATCCAGGTGTCACTTAAAAAGGGGCAAATAGGTACTCTGCCACAGTTGGGCGAGTGTGTGGGACACACATCTGACCCGCCAACAACTTTTGTTGTCACAAACCAGGTTGAGGGCACGTGTGCAGGTTAATATAGTGGAGCCTGACTTGCGGATGTGCATCAGTCCCATCATGGTGGGGCTTGTGATAGCCTTATATGCCACTCAGAGATTACCTCTGAAGAGTCTGCATGGAACCAGGCAGAGGGATAGGCTTCTAGCCTATGTATGGTACATGTTTGAGGCCCTAGTATTCCCTGTTGAGGAACTTCTGTGGTCTCCCCAGCTGCTGCATGTGCTTTGCGAGGTACACTATGGAAGGGGCATTATAATCAATAATAGGCCTTATTAGGGAGGAATACAGGAATGTTATGACCCTCATGTCCCTAGATAAGATACCCTTATATATGAGGTGGGCCATGTAGAAGGCTTTCCTTACAAAGGAATCAACAGGGTGGTCAAATGCCATAATGCCATCAACCTGTGTGCCCAAATCCCTTATGATTGACTGCATGCTTAGGACATTAGTAATGTGATAATTTGTGGGGACAGCATTCTCCCCAAAAGGGATGATGCTGCATTTTGTGGTATGCAGCCTAAGGCCATGTGTCTGGCACCACTTGTGCGTCTGTGTGAGATCCTCTTGGCGGATGTCCACAACACTAGGGGATTCAGTGACAGCACCCAGCATCCAGGCTTCTGCAAACATCATCGGCCATAGCCCACTGGTTGTGCCCTGCACCTCCGAAGAGTAAATCACACAACAAAGGCTCCAAGATGGAACACTGGGTTATGCTGCTATTTATGGGTCTACCACTTCAGTGGCTTCCCCTATATTGAGTAGGTGGGTGCTGTCAGTGCACCAGTATGCTACCCATCTGGTAACACATGGATTGATGCCTAGTTGAGTGTATATCTTTTATGGCCAAGGGAGGAATACTACAAAAGTCTTTTCCCAGGTCAAGGTAGGCAGTGTGCAGTCTCCCCCCTCATCCATGGCTTTGTTGACTGTGTCAAGGAAGTCAATCAAATGTAACAGACATGATCCCCCCTTGGCAAAGCCAAGCTGTGTGTGATCGAGTATGGGGAGGTTGCCACTGCCCTTAATGAGGTTCAAGATGATCTGTTCCATGGTCTTGCAGATCAGGCTAGTTTGGCTGATGGGTCTATAATGTGCTGGATTGGTGGGCACTCCACCTTAGTGGAAAGGGATGACAGTGGGCATCCTCCACTCATCTGGGACTAAGGCAGTATTCAGGCTTTGGTTGAATACAGTGCTTAATAGTGCTGCTGCAGGTTCATGTTTGAGGGCATATAGGATGAATCCTGTGATGTGATTGTGTCCCATGGAGGCTGTATTCCATGACTGAGATGACAGTGATGACTTGTTCCCTAGATATAAGGGGAAAGGGGTAGGTACTGGGGATGTACTGATGGAGGGGGACAGGGGGTGAAACTTTCACTAACACTGTCAGGCAGCAAGTTTGGTATATCTACAGCACTTGGATATCTGGTGTCCTTAACCACCAACTCTGAGCAGGTCTGGGTGCTTCCTTTGATGTTGCAGACATATGTGAAGGAGGAAATATGACTGTCTGTAGTGGATGTCGCCAATGTGGGCTTGGAGTTTGCCTTGCAAGATTTCAGTAGTACTCTTATTTGTTTGTTCAGGCTAAGGAGACATTGCTTCAAATTGGGCACCTTCTACTTCTTGAACAGCAATATTTCACTCCTGTTAGAGAGTCTATTTATTGCAGATGTCCACCAGACAGGTTTACTTATCATTGCAGAGGATAATGCAAGTCCTGTTGGGTATACCTGACTCCATTAATCTATACAAATGCACATAAAGTGCTTTGGTGTATTTGTGGATATTGGTGCCAGTTCCTACAGAGGAGGAGGGAGCTGTGAAGCTGTTTATACCATCCCTCAGGAGGCTGTAATCAATTTGGAGATGTTTGTATGTCTGACCATAGCTAGATGGGTATTGTGGGAGATGTTGACTATAAACGTGACCACTTTATGGTTGGTTTTACTACGGAGAATGATACTGTAGGAATGCTGCAGTGGTTACCCATATTGTTTAATACCAACTCCAAGAGATCTTCACCTCATGTGCAGATAGCAACAACCTGTTCCAAGGTGTTTGCATTGCCAAATTCCATGAATCTCTGGGCATTCGTGTGTTGGCATGGGTAGTTCTTCCAATCTATGTTTGGGTACTTAAAGTCACCCAGGATCACAGTACAGAGTTGAATCCTGATAGAGTTGAACAAGTCCATATAGGCAGAATGGGCTTCCTGGTCACAGGTGGGGGCTGGTAGCAAGCTATTATTTGAATAGGGGTCTTGGCAATGGTTAACTGCACCTGGAGTGTCTCCTGTGCATCTTACTGTTTGACCAGCCTGGAGGTGTGTATGTCTCATCTTTCATATATAGTGAAACCCCACATTCCTTGGCTTTACTGCCCACATATTGGGATCTGACTGTATGATAGGATGGGATGGGTGACCACGTATGGCTGGGGTGCTCTCTGCAGCTTTGAACCATGTGTCGGACTGCACAGATGTCAGCATTCTCCAGGGTTAATACTGCTTGCAATGCTTGCAGATTCATGTTTAGACTCCTAGCATTTAGCAGCATGGCCTTCAACTTGTGATATGTTGAAAGTTTCATATCAGTAGTGGTAACATCAGCACTTTTCCTAATAAAAGCACTATGGGGGTGGCAAGAACCATGGCCAGAAACATGAAGGCCAGGTGAGACAGATGGAGACTATCTCTGGCAAAGCATCATGGTCTGTTGATATCACCCCAGGCTGTCAGGTACTGGATCCCCCTGGAATGGCACCATAAACCAAGACAATTGTTAAAAGGTCAATCGTTTCCTGATTTTATTGTGGCATCATTCTAGGTGATGGCAGAATGCTGCTTAAGGCTAGGGACATACCTGCCTGGGACGCATGTTGCTCAATCATGTCTCACATCCTATAGTCCAGGGAAGTAAGTCTCAGGTCAGGCATGCCAACATGGACTATGACAGACTCACAGCAGTACTTGTCAAGAGACAGCACTGTCTATGTGATATGGCAGATTCTGGCACCTGACAGACAAGTAACTGTGACCTTCTCCATATACAGCCTGGTAAGATGCACATCAGTGCATCTCAGAATAAACTCGCCTGTGACTAATATGTTTGATTTATGGTGATGCTTTAGTGGCTGCGGACACAGGTGTGTGGTTTTGCATGGTATGTGTTGTGCAGGGCTGTGGAGTTTGCATGTGTTTTTGCCTCGGAGGTTTCCTTTGTTTGGGGATGTTTATGTTGAGGATCTGTGTGTGTGCACATCTCGTGTAGGTGTGGATGTAGTGATTGTTTTGACAACCTTTTCAGTGCCAGATATGTTGGCTTGAGAGGGAGAGAGCAACTGCATCTGTCACAAATTGTATTCCTTGGTGGTGTTTGCAGATTGTTGTTCATCTACATGAGGCAGTTGCTATACTTTGTCAAGATGCCCATATCAACCAGACTAGCAGGGGAAACTGTAGGACATTATCCAGCCATATTTGTCAGAATCTGAGGGAGGAAGACCAGGGAGACTGAAGGGGTGGGCCTACAGCCTAGGTGCTTAAAAGAAATGTAGGAGGCTTACACTACCATATAAACAAGCAGTAATAGGTGTAACAGAAAAGGAGTTAAACACCATAGAGAACATGTAGCAAGTAGGAGGGAAACTCATGATGTATTACCACTATGTTGCTGACAGCCACATACATACTGTGGTGAGAGATGGCAGGGTTTGGTGGAGGATAGTACTAGCAAATGTGGATGTGCAGGGTGTGTACATAATGGACAGCAATGCATGTGGTTCTGTGATGTGTTCCTCGCTTCTCGTCAGAGGAACCCATCTTTTTCTGCAGCTGAGAATGAAGTTATAGTTGACGGCCTCAGACTGCATCATGCCATCCTGCTGTCAAGGAATTGCCATAATCAAGAACAAAGCACTACACTGTGGGCAGACCTTGTTGCATCAGTAAATCACATCGGGCTACAGGAAAGAAGCTAAGAGCAGGTCCGACACCAGGTCACCGACATAATAAATAGTGCACGGCAAAAGGGCCACAAGTGTGACCAAGGACCGTGATGTCACTGGTGGAGGGCCTGAAACACAACCACGCTTGGCCACAGCGGAGTTCCTGAAAAACCTGGGTTCAGCCACCAACTCACAAGCATTCATCACCCCATATGTTGTGGAGGTGAGTGGCACAGCTTCCACAGCAGAGTATCATCCAGTTAAGCTTCCTGTGGTCATCAATTTAATACTATAACAGTCATAATGGCAGCCTTTGCATACCAGTACATGGATGTCAGGTCAATCTGCATTGTGAGGGGGTTGTAACACACGTGTGTGCACATACTCACGGTCACCAATGTGGGCAGTATCACAGTTTGTACTGTACATGTTGATATATGCACATATCTTGTACCAATGCCACATTTGTGTTTGCTAACAATACCTCTCCCTCACAATTCCATAGGTACATCTAGTGTGGCCAGAGTCCAACATCCTGTAACTGGTGAGTGTGAAACTGTTTTGTTATGGCTCATCTATACCCTAGGAATGTTAAGGGCTGCCAGTTTGCCATGGACACAACTGGTAAGCTTAGCCATAGAACAATACTTGTATGTTCAGTTGTGGATGGGGTTCACTGCAGTGCATTGCACTGGTAATCACAGCAGCTGTAACATATTTTTGTGAAGGTGTATGTAGTCTTCTATACAGGGGGAAACAGTATGGTGGAGATGGGTGCACTGTTTAGATGAAGGTCCATAACATACACGGACATGTCGCTTATCTCACATGTGTATAGTACTGGCAACATTAACTAGATGTAGCTGCACTGCATGTTGTTAAGGGCCTGTCTTGTCTGCATCTGTTATGGTCTGTTTGTGTGTTGTGCATGGGGTTAGTAATAAGGTGTGGCACATATAATGTGGTTGTGGCACCTCACCTGGGTGTGTGTGGATCAGCAAACATTATAGTGCATGTACTAATGTAGTCATGTTGTCTTCCCTGGGGGATATTAGGAAAGGTAGAATGGAGAGCCCAGTCACCCATTTCCATAAGGTACATGGAGGGTCATCCAATAGTTTAATTTTCAGTGTATTGGCAAAAGTTTTTTCAAAACAGGGTTAGGATCTGATCAGAGCATTATTAAGGTTGGAAACAAAATATATTATTGATTTCAACACCTTGTGGCCTCATGGTCTGAATTTAGAACTTGACTTAAATGTGTAATCTCAGTCTGTAGATATACTCATTTAGGCTTTTTGAAATGTTTAGTAATTTTCAGAGTTTTTCATGGTTTTCTATGGCATGATGTATGTAATCAAATTGTGTTTTGTAATTTGCACATCAAATCGTTGGTGTTTTATTGCAGCTTTTAATTAAGTGCATTACTGATGATAATTGTTTGTGATATATAGGAATGTATCCCTGATGAAAAATGTATTCATTGGAAAGCTTTTTGAAGCCAAGGTACCAGAATCATCAGTAAAGTGTGGATACTCATTCTCTTCAGTGTCTCCGGTGTTCTTTTGCAAACAGTTTCTTTGTTGGTGTTTTTATGAACTACTAACAAACATGAGTTACTGACTCCATACACAGCAAGGAACCCATGCTACTGCACGACCTGTTCTACTCTGCACTTTCTACATTTGTCTGGCCAGTAGTTCATCCTTCTCCTTATATGAGGACTGTGTCCCACTAGTGTTCCTGGCTTTGTCCACAGTTGCGGCTCTATGTAGTTGTAGGTATGCTGTGACTGGGGTACAAGATGCAACATCACACACAGCGTTACAGACATTATACCTCTGTCTGTACCTGTTTTGTAGTATGCCCAGCATTGCACCCCATATGTCTGCTCTGGTCCTCACAGTTCATGTTGTATTGGTATTATAATGCTACATGGTGCCCATACCTCTCAAACCCCTAAAGCAAGAAATCTGCACAAACCCATATATATATATATATAAAAGTGGGACACAGGCCCAAAAACAGGGACAATGTTTTAATATGCCTCTTACAAGCTTGGACAGTTGGTAGAACAACAGGTTTTATATTGGCATTAATTTTCTGATGGGTATGAAGTCTGCATCTCAAATGTCTGTCATTTTCTAACATCAACCGTTACTGATGTGCCACAAGTTTGGCAGAAAACTGCAATGTTATGAGAAAAAAAAAGACCAGAAATATGAGGCAAAACTCTGTACATTTGAGAGGTATGATGGTGCCCACTGACTTGTTATAAGTACTGACACAGTTACATGATGGCATTGACATCCTGCTGCTACTCTGACTTGTTACAACCTGCTGTTCTACTAGCCACCATCTAGGTTACTCAGAGCTGTGTACTGCCCATATCTGTGGCCCCCTGTCCCTCCAGTGTCACTGGTTTTATCCAGATTTCTTGCAGTAACAAATAGTGACATATGGACAGTCTGTAGAACTACCATACATGTAGCTCACATGCAAAATTGTAGGCGCAGCCAGTCTTGAACCATGAACACCAACTACCATGATAATGTACTTAGCCCACTAAACCACAACAGCCACCAGACAGTGCAGTTTAATTCCTGACACTATCAACCACAGACATACATAGCAGATTAACCCCTTGCATATTGTGGAAAATGGAACATGTCACTAGGTTGATTGAGACAGCCCTGGGATTGTGTGATTTGCTATTACCTTGTAAACAATGTTACTGCAGTTGTATGGGAACATGGGTGTGTTAGGGGTAGGGGACTCTAGCACTGACAGTCATGCATCTGTCCTATGACCTCACTGTTTGCCATTTCCCTCACCTAGTGCAGTGGGTTTTGCTGCCTTGTGGCCTACTGCATATTATGGGGCAGGCAGTATTGGACAGAGCTCCAGTTGTTCCACATAGCTGTCAGTTATCTGCAGGTTTCCCATTCGCCCACTCTAAGCCCTAGCATATACGTAGCAGGTCCATACATATGCTACCATAGTCTAGTACCCCATACATTTGTTGTAAAGAAGAGCGATTTACCTTGTCTGCAGCAGTTGAGATCACAGTGCTTCAGGGCTGTCAGATGCATGTAGTACACAGCCAATACATGGTAAGGTTCAGGTTGTGTAGTGTGGCTGACATCCTTTTTACTATGTATGTGGGTTGGAGTGTGGTTCAGTCCCAAGGATGTCAGTGGATACACTATGCATTCCCTCTTTGCCAAGGCCAGGGGATACTGGGCACACCTACGTCTGCCTACAGGGGCAGGCTTAAGGGGGTTCCTCCTCAGAGTCCCCCTGTGGCTGTGAGGACCTAGGCACTGGAGGAGGGCTGTGTGTCCCTTCCCTGTAATGTTCCTGCCACAGCAGTGTCAGCAGGATCATATTGTGTAGCATGGCACATACTGTGAACATGTGTGCACATGTGGCTGCAGAGTACTGCAGGGCTCCACCAGATGCATCAAGGCAGCAGAACCATAATGTCAGCAGCACAAATATATGCTCTATGATGTTCCTAGTTTGTGCATGTGCCTCATTATGGTGCTCTTCGATAGGCATGTGTGCATTTCTGATGGGTGTTATTATCCACAGTTCCAGTGCATAGTCAGCATTCCCCAGTAGATGGCCATACAGGATGTCCCCCCGGGCAAATGTCTGGTACAGCTGTGATGTGTGCCAGATGTAGGAGTTGTGATAACTGCCAGCACACACATTCATAATGCCCTGGGCATTGCACACAACCTGGTAGTTGGAGTGATGCCCCTTGCAGTTGACAGACTCCACCCTCCTCACCAGGTGGTGCTTTTATGTGCACATGAGTGCAGTCTATGACACCCAGTACCCCAGGGTAGTGTGCTACATGGTGGAAGAGATGCATATTGCTGGCCCTCTCCTCAGGGGTGTGGGGTAAATATATGTGCTCACTGGCATGTGTTTGCATGGCATCCAGGAAATGGTGGAGCACCTTGGATGCAAATGCCTGTAAGACCCCCCCCCCATCATATTCCCAGTAGGTCTTTGAAAAGCACCTGTAGCTAGTATTCTAAGGGCTACACATACCTTTGTTTCCACTGGGATAGGTTCCCCCACTGTTGGCTCTGAGTTGAGGGTGGCAAAGCTCGGTGAGTTCCTGTAGTATGACTCTAGCATTCTATCTCTAGCTCATTTAGTTCCTGGAAGGTTACCCTGGGCCTGAACACTTCTTCTCAGTCTAGGCCTATTGTCAGCACCAGCACTGACCTCAGCCTCTAGCACATACAGATGTAGCAGAGCATTAGTAGCCCCTGTCATTTAAAATTCCCAAGTGTGTACTCCAATGGTGCAGAGTATGTGGGAAAAACAGACTGAAGGATGCATGCATACTTTATAGTGGTGTGCTGTAGATGCAAGCCTGTGTGATTGGCTGACTGTGATGCATTCCACCTGCCAGGACTATCATTGAAGGTTTTGAATGGTCCAGTGTCAGTGGAACAGGGCTCAGTCTTTTACACTTGATTGGCTTTCCCAGGCTATTTCCTTGTATTTTTTTTTTTTTATTTATTTCACTGCTAAGCACTGGGGCGCTGGGAGCAAACCCACGGCACTAATATAAACAGTGCTCAACAGTTTAGACAGCTCCATGCACAGGCACGCTCAGCTTAGCTTAAGACAGCTAAAACATGTGCCCCGCAGCTAAACAAAGCTTAGCAGCACTGGACAACCCACCCCCGCTTAGCTGAGCCCAAACAGAAAACACTGTGCTCCAATCCACTTAAACACAGTATGACACACTCCCTTTTGATGTCAGCTACCTGTTCTACCAACATAGTTCTCACCCTACATCAGTTTTATCTGCAGACACAGTGGTCCATTTTGCTATTCAATAACCCCAACTAATTTGCATACACATCTTGCATATTCCCTGGATACTTCACTAGGCCAGGGCCTGCCTCCTTAGCAACCACTGAAACCCGCTATTGTACACTATGCAGGCAGGGCACTATAATCCATTATTTTTGCAATGGTCTTAGTTTCAGTTTTTCAACATTTTAATTTTTTTTTTGCAGAACAGCATGTTTGCGCATTGCTGCATACCACATAAACAGTGTATTAAAAAAATATTTTTATAATGATTTGCATTGTTTTTTGGAGTCACTGGGCATAGTTGCAGCCATTTCCTTCCATCCCTCCCTACACTGCAATATACAACTTTCTTTTTGGGCTTTTACAGCCCCCGTTTAATTTTTTCATTTCTGTACATGGTTACTTTCCATGTACATTTTTGCCACCAACACCCCCTCCTACACAGGTACCGTGCACTTATTGGATTGCAAATCACCCTCATCTGCATGGATTTCACCTGCTTATGAGGTGATTTGTATTCCAAGGACACGTGTGTGGATGGTCGTGCACGCCCCTATGCTGTTTACTGGATCGCTCAGCTGCTGGTTTCTGTGTTGGGACCATGCCGCTATCCCTCCATGGAAAACACTCCATGTAGGATTTACTGAATTCCCCCTAGACCAAAATTGCTACAATCCTCTCAAGTCACAACCAAGACTTTGCAGCAGTAACAGAATCTTGGCTCAGAAAAAAAAAGGCAATCTTTACTAGCTGCCCTAGTGTGGTAAATATCTGGGCACTGTTTGTCTAATGGATGGGATAGTAATATCCTGGATGGACGCAAAAGGAGTTTGTCCATAGCCTGGAAGGTGTCCAATATAGCTTTGCAGGCTCCCTATCAGAAGTCTGAGATTTGATAATGCAAGTCCCAAAAATAACTTTTTTTTTTTTAAACAAGAAATATCTTTATCATCACGTATGACATAGCCAATCCTATTTATACAAATGAAAACAAACCACATCAACATTTTAGCTGCAAACATATAATTTCTCCAGTCAGTCAGTCAAGCTCATTCAAATCCTGCCTCCTTTCTAAACCCCATTCCTCCTTCAGAACATTATCCTGTATGTATTGTTCCCATTTTTCTATGCAATTTACTCCTACCCTTTTCTGAATATCCCATTTCCAGTTGTTTTATGTCCTTTACTATACTTCTAGTACAATTGATTTAGACTTTGATTTCCATTTTATGGTAATAGCTTTTTGGCAGCCCCCTTAGACTCAGCAAGGCCTCACTGTGTCAAGGCAGTTTCAATTCTGTATGATGGCTCAAATAATGTCCTTAGTTATACCAATTCACTCACCTAGCATTACTGATGAGTAACCTGCAGGGAATTTTTTTTTTAGAGTCTGCCAACTCATTACCCTCCCAAAAAATGCTCCCCAATTACCTCTTTCTTCCCCATCACACCTCCAACATTTGCTATCTACCAGTCTACTTGGGGTATAAAAATACCTATGTAAAAACTTCCGAGCAAAGATGCTAAATCTTTTAGACTTTTGTTGCATACGTGGGAGTCATACATACATCCCCTCATTGTTTCTTTGTGACTTGCTCATCCAATCTCGTTTACCAATCTTTCCAACCTCCTCCAATTAATTTTTAGTTATCCAATATTTTATATGCTCTCCTAATTATCCTCTTAACAGCAGCTTTTGTTCTAGATTCTACTACAAAGCTCTACCAATGCTTGTCTTTTGCTTAGGATCCCCCTATTTCTTCCTCTTTATCTATATTCTGATACCAAATCCTTGATAAGGAAGGAAATCAAGCCTACAGCCCAAATAAATTCTTTGTCTTTGTCTTTTCTCATTATATTACATTGTTCTCCAAGTATTAACTGTAGTCTATTGGTCATTTGGGCAGTTTTTCCACCTCTTTCAACTTTCTGGTTTAAAAGACCGAGTTTACATGGGTTTGTGCTTGCTTAAGCTGCGGGGATCCAGTTTTGGCATCCTGCAGACTACAAGAGCAACAAGAAGGAGAAAAGAAATACTCTAAGTGCCTCCGTTATGTTTTTTTTACTGCTCTCTGCACTGTCATTTTTTAATTTATCTAAATTTAAACTGTAATTGCCTTAATATTGCTAGGCACTCAAGTGTGCTAGCTTGTAATGCATTTAAAGTGTTTTTGCTACTGTTCCAACTGCTTTTTTGCCCCCCAAAAAGGTTCTAATCTTGTTTCCCACCTTTCCTGTAACTAGTTTAGTCCAGACACAGATTTGCTGTATCCAGGACTGTTTTGCAAGTTTGAGCCCCCCCCCCCAGACCTTTCTGTGTTGGAGGGAAGCCTTCTAGCTTATCAGTGGGAGTGGTAAGCACTAGGTAGCCTATCTACTAAACAAGGAGTGGTTTCTGGTCCAGAACTTGTGGTTTACTGGCCGTTAGGGCAATTTTTCCATCACTTTCAATTTTCTGGATTAAAAGCCAGTGTTTGCACACAATGACTCAGCTGAGGTGAATTATTACCAGTGCCAGAAAGTTTGCTCTTCAATTTTCCCCTTAGAACGAGCTTGTTCTTTTACTTCTTGCAATTCAATTAGTGTAATTAGCTAGCACTTTAACAGGCTTTTGTAGCATTTATTGTAGCACACTTTAGGTGCTATCAGCACTAGCTGTTCCTATGCAGTAACAGCACCAATACTTATTAGTTAGGACTACCCCTTCTGGTATGATTATAGGGCAATTTCCTGTGCTTTCTCCTGCTAAACTGGTGGACTTGGGCATTCTGAGACAGTGTGGCAACTGTCTAATGTACACAGACAACCCTCTCCTCTTACCTCCCAACACTCATAACTGAGAGATTCACTTATATCACCAAAATGGAAGCAGTGCATGCTCCAAGACTGGACTAGCTGGTCAAGAGGAGAAGGTCAACACCTGCAACTCACTACATAGAACACACAGCCCTCCAAAACACCAACCATAACAACCCACACATAGAAACACAAACCATTCACCCACCACCATGGAGGCCCTAAATAAAACATTTATTGAAAGAGAGGACCAAGACAGAAACACTCAACCACCACAACACCAACCCCAGAACACATAGCTCACCACCACAGTGTGCTCCTCAACCCAAGCCCTTAAGGTAAAACACTTTGCCCAATGTACTAATCATAGGAGACTCAATTCAGAGGCACACTGATGCCCCACTCACTAGATTGAACAATGAAAAGGTGGCAGTCAGTTGTTTATCAGGTGCTAGGATCCGCCACATAATACATGCACTCAGGTCACTCCACAACCAGAACAGATAAGCCTCCGTCATTGTCCATGTGGGTATGAATGACTTGAGATGTGCCTCCCTGGACTACATGTAGAGATGTGATGGAGCTCTCGGAATATGTGGCCCAGGCTGGTATGACCCTAGCCTTGAGCATGTATTCTGCCGTCACCCAGAATGATACCACAGTATGAGCAGAAAATGATTGACTTCAACAATTGGCTAAGTTTCTGGTGTTATTCTAAAGGGATCCAGTATCTGTCTGCCTGGGACAACATGATCAACAGACCTCAATGTTTTACTAGAGACAGCCCTGCATCTGTCACCCCTGGGATTCCAGGTACTGGCTAAGGCTCTCGCCACCCCTATAGTGCCTTTTTTTAGGCAGTGTTCCAAAGACCAAAATTCCACCATAACAGCTACAAACAAATGCAATCTGAGGGTTATGCTGCTCAATGTTAGAAGTGTAAATCTCAAGATGCACTTCCTCTAAGCTCTCCTCAAAATGGAGAATGTCGACATCTGTGCTGTAATGGAGACCTGGTTTAAAGAGGCAGAAAGCACCCCTGCAGTCCCAAGCTACAACTCATTCCATACAGTTCGGCCCCAGAATGCAGTCAGAAGCTCCAAAGGCAGTGGTGCCTCCATATTCCTAAAGGATACACAGACCTCTAGACTGTTAGCCCGGTATAATACATCCAAGATACTTCAGGTACTACTAACACTGGGTAATATAGCGATACAAGTCATAGCCTGTTACATAACCCCAAACATGCCCCTAGACTCACACACCAGCTTTCTAAGCACCCAGGAATCTATCAAGGTCCAACCCAATACTCTCATACTGGGTGACTTCAACCACCCTTCCATCAACTGGGAAAACTATTCAAGTACCAATGTACAGGGCCAATGCTTTCTGGAATTTTTCATTTCTAATGCCCTGGACCAACTCATTCTGACCCCCACTAGAGGGAGCAACATCTTCAACCTGTTTATCACCAATATGGGAAACCATAGCTCCACACAGAGTCAGTTCCTCCATGGTTAAATCTGACCACAAACTGATCACCATGGAAATCTCCATCTCACCTACACCCCCTGCTAAAGTGACCACCCTGAAAAACATTTCAAAAGCTGACTGAGCTCCTAAAAGAAGAGATGGCCAACTTCTCGGCACCCATGCCAATAGAAAATAGCTGCATGACTGCCTAATCATATACCAATGCACTGTACAAGCATGTACACAAATGCACAGACCTTGCCATATCCAATACAACCAAGATGCTCTCCTCCAAAAAAAAGGAAGCCAATCGGGTGGCCGCTAGCCATCAGTAAACTCTACAATAGAAGGAAGAAACTGTTGCAGAACAAAGTGTCACAAGATGGGAAAACCTCCCTCATCAGTCTCAACAAAAAGCTGAGATCCCTTATCAAATCCTCTAAAGTTAGCTATGAAGGCAGAATTGCAGTTGACACCAAAAATCACAAAGCCTTCTATAGCTATATCAAATACCTCAAAAGCAATACCCAGATTTGCTCTGAGCTATTGCACAATGGCACCTCCTATACTGAGCCAACAGATATAGCCAACATACTGACAGACTATGTACCAACTTTACCCCCCCCAGGGCCCTATCACAATACCAGATGAAAGCCTGGTACCCACCATTTCTGTGGCACAGGTAAAAGCTGCATTGTCCAAAGCCAAGAATACAGCATCCATGGGACTTAATATCCCTGGCTGCATCCTACATGAGCTACAAAATGAACTGGCACCACATCTGTGTGCCCTGTTCAAACACTGCCTTACCTCAGCCTATGTCCCTAATGAATGGCACACTGTTACAGTCATCCCACTCCATAAAGGGGGAGCAATTACAGACCCTGGGAACTATCACCCCATTAGCCTGACAAGCCTGCTATGCAAAGCTATTGAGCGCATCATCATGGACCTGCTTAAAGATATAGGCAATCTCCAAACTTGACCCCACACAGTTTGGTTTTGTCAAGGGGAGATCCTGCCTGCTGAACCTGGTTGACTTCTTCAAGGCAGTCACCAATGCTGTGGATGAGGGTAAGGCAGTGCATACAGCCTATCTTGACCTGGCTAAGACCTTTGATACCATTCCCCATTCATGTATCATTGATAAACTCTCCAAACTAGGCATTGATCCTTAGATCACTAGGTGGGTTGCAAACTGGCTCGAAGACAGGACCTGCAGAGTGAAAATTGTGGATTCCAAGTCGGACTGTTGATTAGTCATGAGTGGAGTCCCACAGGGCTCGGTCCTGGACCCTCTCCTATTTGGCATACACTTCTCAGAAGTCCAGCCTGACACAGGACGACTCTGGCTGACCAATTTCGCTGATGACTGCAAACTAGGAGTCATTATCAACTGCCAAATTGATACAGACATCTTACAAAATGGCCTCTCTGAGACCAATAACTGGTATCTGAACCATAGCCTAAAGCTTAACTCCAAAAAATGCATCATCATCCCCTTTGTGAAAAAAACACGAATTACCACATTGATGGGAGCCAACTAAACACCGAAGGGGCCATAAGGGTTCTGGCACCCAGGTCAACAGCCACCTCACCTTCGACAACCACACTGCCACGGTGGTCAGAAAGTCCTTCTACGTGGCACATCTTATAACCAAAGATTTCGCATCCAGGAAGAAATCTCCCTCTACTCATCCCTCATTAGACTAGTCATCAAATATAATGCCCCGTTTGGCATGTACCTGACCAAACACCTACAACAGCTGGAGAGGCCACAAAATTACCTCACAAAAAGAATCCTAGGCTTTAAACACATGTCCTACATGGACAGACTCAAGAAACTTCAGCTGTTCTCAGTCTCATATCATCTACTTAGAGGTGATCTCTGCTCGACTTACAAAGCCATGTCTGACCCCAGCCCTACTTAAAATGCTACACCTAAAGAAATCCCAATCCCCCCCCCTCGTGCCACACACTCCAGAGATCAAAAACCTCATTACCACAATTAACAGAACATGCTGAAGGGACAGGTTAATCTCTCAGACACTGCCCATACTCTGGAATAGGCTTCCCAAGCATATCAAGCAGAGCACCTCAGTGGCCCTCAAGAGAAATCTTGACGAGTGGATGGGCAACAGAAAGCTCACTCCAGGGATCATTCCAGTTGCACTACTGGATATGGGCACTGTGAATTAACATTGGGTGGTACAGTGTCTGGGCAATTTATTTGGGCTAGGCTTGTAAAGGCTTCAGGGCCATTAGCCTAGTACTCACCTAGGAACCTATTTGCTCCCAGTACTTTGGGTTCCTTTTTCCTTTACCAGTTTTCTCCAGTAAATTCCAGCCCCCTCTTGCTTACTGTCTGCATCCCCAATTGCAGTCATCCCTATTGGCAGAATCTCCTTTCTCTACTCCCATATGTTGGCTTAGTTCTTAGAATATTTTCTGCTACTTTATGAATGTAATATTCTGTGTGATGATGGTTATTCTTCTAAAACTATAAAAAAAATATGTCCAAACAGCAATAACAAACTTCAAAATTTGTTGCATATTTAAAGCATTTTCTTTTTGCAAAGTCAAACCCCCCCCCCAAATCCCTGATATGGGAGACTGCAACCTCCCACACATCTGTTACTTACAAACATCAAGATGGCTATACCTCACACAAGAGAGAAAGCACCTACATACATTTTATATATATATATATATATATATATATATATATATATATATATATATATATATATATATATAAACTTCAGAATGCCATACAAGTACTTGCAATTACAGTCCTTAAACATACAATAGGAATCCAACTTCACAAGGTTCACTATAATACCAACAGAAAAGAATATTTTGATCAGAGATTTACTTGCAATTGGATCTTGAGTAGGTGCAGTAAGAAAGTCATCTAAATGCTAGAATAGCTTGGCTCTCTGAAAACTCTAGTTGGTTACTACTAAAAATCTGTATTTAGTAAATAGCTTCCTTGCTGAGGCAAGTCTTAAAGGAACAGCTCAAAACTGGTTATGATCAGCTCTTACACAGGATTGGAAATACTTTCTGGAGTTCTTGGCAATCTTCGGTCGCCCCCAAACACAATTATTGATCAAACTGTCAGCACTCACCCATTTGGTCCCATTAAGAGTGACAACTGTTTATGGTATTGTCTGCCATAAGGCACCCAAGAGGGGGTGCTTTTATTTTATAGTCTTACTCAAAACCAAATGGGTGAAAAAGACCAGATATACTTTTTTTAAATCCCCTTCCTGTCCACACCCCCATGAAAGCTATCAACACATATGCAGCTTGGTAGAGGCAAGCACAACCCTGGTCCTTGCTGATGCAAGTTGCAATAGCCTCTCTCCAATAGACATCAGCACAGTGGTGAAACAGACTGCCTTCCCCAATCAGCCTGGGAAAAGCTGAAGTCAGTCATTCACTTCCACTCTCTCCCCCACTTTCCTCCTATATTGCTCAGGTTGCTAAATTATTTAAAGCCATAGGTCTATCCCTCTACACCGTTAAGCTGGACCAAAGTCCTTTCATGTGGAGGTGCATGTCTTGGAGGTACAGAAAGTACATCCAGTCTCCTCCTGATAGACAAGGAAGGAATGACCACGCCATAACAAAGTAAAATGCTTAACCGAGAATGAAGATGATTAGGCTGCTTAGATCTAAAAGCAGCCTGAAGTCCTTAGTCATTTTTGACATACGCAAAAATACAAGCAGGAATAAAATCATATCCCTTTCTAGTTTGGGGGAACACCAGAGATTTTTTTTTTTAACTGAAAGGCGCAGAATATCCATTCTTGCGGAGACTTTTCTGACAGATGTTGGGTAACAGAAGAGATGGGGGAATTCAGTCATGTTAAAGGCATATTGTAACATCTGAATAAGACAGCCCTTATACATGTATCTGACATGGAGAATTCCCATGCATACAGGTGTAGGGGCATATGGCTGCTGTCACCAGAAGGACAGACAGGCAAAGCCATGGTTCCCTGATGACTGCAGATAATCCTCACCTTTGGACCATTACCAAGTTTCTGGTTTTCCTCTCAGACTGGGCATTACAGTACCTCCACTTTTACAGTCAGCACAGCTTCTTCCAATGTCAATCTATCCCAAGTGATATAGCTGAGGGGGCAGCTCTGGGTATATATGCCCACAAGGAATTAAGCAGGTGAAACACCTCTGTTTAATCTAAAATCAAAAACCGTAGCCAAATGTGCAGACCAAACCAATGGATTTAAGTGAGTAATTTCAGCCAAGATGTCACATTTTCACACCAAACACTGCGGACAGGCTCAACCAGTAGTAACAGAAGACAAGCCAGCTCACTAAAAGGCCCAGTATTGATAAAGTGATTTGCCCTTTTCTTGTACAGGATTTTGACACATGCAAAGAAGAAGAAAGTAGTTGTCTAAGTTGAACTACCATAAAAGGAAGTGTTTGAATAATTACTGCTGTAGTCACCTTAGCTACATGGATTATATCCTGCCAAGAACACAACAGCCAGCTTTCAAAGCTTCAGGGCACCTTCCATGCACCCAAAACCGTCAACCAGCTTGAGCTGAGCTGAATAAAAGACAAGTTTGGGTACAAAGCCCTACACAGCTTTCCTGCCATCAGAGAGACAGAGGCAGAGCCCTGAAAGGATAATACTAGGAACAATATTATACAGATATCTAAATGTCCAGACCCTGGCATAAAAACACACCAAAAATCAAGAGGGATAGAGAGGGAACAGCAACTGCAGATCAGTAATCAAACACCCACTGTTATGGTAAGTTTACTTATACAACTGTTCTATGTTCAAGCATATTGATTACTGCTGTTTTAACTATATGAGTAGATTACCATAGCTACCTATATTTGGGAGGTAGAAGAGTTCATGAGCTCATGGAGAATGGTTCTAGCAAAACTTGATCTGAACCTAGAGAAAGAATCAAGCTTACAGCAGTTTTGTAAAGTATGTGCAGAGGACAAAGTAGCAGCTTCTGAAACCCAACACTTTCCAAAAAGCCACAGATGAAGCCAAGGCCCTGGTAGAGTGGGTCTCAACCCTGCCTGTAATAAGTTTGTTATGGTGAGTATAACAAAAGGTAATAGCCTTAGACAAACATTTGGAAATAATGTTGACACACGTTGTCTCTTCTCATCTTCACAAGAAATTAACTGACATCCAAGGTATGGAGTATCCATGCTCCCTCATTTTAGGTTCAGAAAAGAAAATGGAGGAGATGGATAGTCTGACTTAAAGACAACTTAGATATCATTTTAGGCATTAAAGGATTAGTATTCAAAGAAAGCATGTCCCTATGGAAAATGAGATGGGGTTGACTCACCACAAGAGCTTCCAACACAGATACCCTTCTTGCAAAGGTCAGAGCAGTCAGAAAATCTGTTTTCCATGTTAAGAACCTTGAGTCAGCCAGATTAACTGGTTCAAATGGATTAAGTGTTAGCTTCTTTAACCCAAAATTAAGATCCCAAAGTTGAGTCATCATCTTGCTCATTGCAGCAAGAGTCCCGCTGTGGATGCTATGGTAGTTGCAGCAGTCACCAGGAAAGAACTAGCAGAACAGAGTTCTTCTGTCCATCCTCCTTAACAGGGAATCTAGGGCATTGGACAGATATGGGAAGCATGTCTGTGCGTCAATCTTTGCCCTCAGGTATCTGAATTTTTGGCATATGTCATGAGGTTTCAGAGGGAACTCAGTTTCCCAACACCTGCCCAGGGTTCACTTCTGTGGAGAATAAGAAAAGTTTCTTCACAGCTGGCTATCCTCCAGTCACTATCTAATGCTTCCATGAGACTGAGCTCATGCCTCAGAGGGAGCTGCTCAGGCTTAACCATTTGAAGGGATTCCTGGATGATCCTCTGATTTTGCAGAGCCCTTCAAGTTTTCATTCATCAGTACCTTGTCTGATGGGTCCACTTTATTTGGACTTAAGGTGAGAGAGACTCACTCCAAAAGTGAGCAAGATGGGAAGACCCTTTCTGGCACAGGAACCTTTCTACTACTCAAAGGGCCTTTTCCCAAAACCAGAGAGGGGTAAAATATTTGTGGTTCAAAAAATCAACATTCTTCCCAAGACTCCTCTGGAGAAAGATTCCCTCATGGCAGAGGGGGAACTCCAATGAAAGATGACATCCTTGTGGCAGAGGTGGGCCACATCATCAGGGGAGCTTAACAGGTTCATTCTCAGATAAGCCCTTTCAGCATTCCTGAAGGATTGCCCCACAATTGCACTTTGGTTGCAGTCATGGGACAACTATCCCTGCATCCACAAGCTTGGACTACCATTACCAAAGATTCCTGGGCACAAAATATCATATCCAGAGGCTGTTACACACCATTTCCCCCAAAATGCAACATCAAAATTCCCAATGTTCCACTCATTCAGGGGAAAACTACAGCTACAGAAATAAGAAAGCTGCTAATAGAGTTATCCAACCAGTTCCGGCAGACTTAGCAAGGGTCCAGAACTTATTATGGATTCCTTTTGGTGCCAAAAAAGACCAGGGACCTGAGAAATTTTGGATCTCAACTAAGTTTTTGAAACACTCAAAGTTCCAGATGGTCATGGCTCAGTCTTTTCTGCCTCTTTTAAGGAAGGGCAGTTAGATGTGCTCTAGAAATCTTCAGGATGTGTACCATTTTATTAAGATACACAGGCACTCCAGAAGAAAACTGTACTTCTGGCTGGGTGCCAGTCACAACCAGTTCAGAGCCCTATCCTTTGGTCTGACCACAGCCCTGTGAGTGTTCACGTGTATGACAGTGGTTGCAGCTAACTTAAGACTTGCAAGGATTCTGGGAGTTTCCATACCTAGATGACTGGTTATCTGCTTCCACCAAGCCTCTACTAATTCAAGCCAGGGACATCAATCTCTGTTCAGAGAGGGGCATTACCATACACTATACCAGGTCTCAACTCTGTCTAACACAAAGTTCACTGGTGCCCATATAGACAAAAATCACAACTGGCAAACATCTCAATAAGGACTGCAGACCTTAAGGAAACCAGCAGTACACATCATTGCTCTTTGTTCACCTCCAGCCAAACTAGTTCTACAACTGCTGGGTTCCATTGCAGACCCACGGTTTTAGTTCCTTTGGCACATTTGCACATGAGATTACTGCAGTGGACCTTAGCATTACAGTAGCCAATAAGACATCAGCTAATGTTGACTCCCATTCACATCTTAACTGTTTGCATAAGACACACTGCATTAATGTAAAGGAAGTTTTCCAGGGCCCCACCTTTATATTGCCTTCCCCAAAGACACAGTAACTACAGATGCCAAACTAGGGTGGGGGACACTAATTGGAATGACAGTCTAAGGCACGTGGACTCAGATCATGGCCAATCTTCATATCAATTTCCTAAAAATGAGAGTAGTCCTATATGTGTTTCAGGATGTTTACAATTCAGACAGACATGTCAGTGGTTTGGTACATCAAAAAAAGAGGGAACCAGCTCTTACCACTCTGCAGGGAGGCAATGAGTGTGGTGATGGGCAATCCTCAGACTGCTTTCTCTTAGCAATACATTTCAGGGGGAAAATTTGCTAGCAGGCAAACTGAGCAGGTCCATTTTAATTTCTCACAAGTGGTCTCTCAACCAGTCAGTGGCAAACATGATCTTTTGCCAATGGGGTCAACCATGCTGTGAACTTGTTGCTTCTTCCCACAATACCAAGTGCAGCAGGTACTTTGCCCTAATCCCCCCTGTTGGGGCAAGAGATGCTCTAGTTCAAGACTGACCCTTGGGTCTACGATACGCTTTTCCTTCCACTCCTGTTATCCCCAATTTTATTCAGAAAGCTTACTGGTGAAAGAGCAAGGTGATCCTCATTGATCCATTCTGGCTTCTTATAGATTCATAGATGGCTATCGGCCCAAGGGCCTACGTAAGCCTAGCCAACAAGGCTCCCTGGCTTATGCCACCCAAGAAAGTTATTTTCCTGTGCCACTGTCGAGCAGAGGCACAGAAGTGATCCCTGGGGTGTATTTCCTATTTCCCATCCACTCATCAAGATTTTTCTTGAAGAGTGCTAATGAAGAACTTTGCTTGACATAGATGGGTAGCCTGTTCCAGAGTATGAGAAGTCTCTGGGACAGGAATCTATCCCTCCAGCATGTCCTGTTTATTGTGGTGACAAGGTTTAGGTCCCTAGAGCATGTAGCTCAGAGGGCTTGGGATTTCTTTAGGTGTAGCATGTCCAACAGCTCTGGGTTTGACATAGCTTTATATGTTAGGCAGAGATCACCTCGGAGTAGGCGATATGCTACGGAGTAAAGTTGGAGTTTTTTGAGGCAGTAAGTGTAGGACATTTGTTTGAGGCCAGTAATCCTCTTTGTGAGGTACTTCTGTGGCCTTTCCAGCTGCTGCAGATGTTTTGTGAGGTACATTCCAAAAGGGGTGTTGTACTCTATAATGGGTCTAATGAGTGTCGAGTAGAGGGGAACAATTATCTCTTTTTTTCCTGGATGAGAACCCTCTTATGATGAGGTGTGCCACGTAGAAGGACTTCCTGACTACTGTGGCAATGTGACTATCAAAGGATAGACTACTTTCCACCTGGGCCCCAAGGTCTCTTATTGCACATTCGGTGTTAAGTAGATTGCTGCCTATGTGGTAGTTCATGGGTACAGAGATTTTACCAAAGGGGATGACACTGCATTTTTTGGCATTGAGCTTGAGGCCATGGCTCTGACACCAGGCATCTGTCTCAGCGAGGCCCTTCTGTAGGATGTCCACATCATTTGGGGACTTGACTATGGCTCCTAGTTTGCAGTCATCTGCGAACTTAGTTAGCCAAAGGCCGTCTGTGTTAGCCTGTACTTCAGAGAAGTAGATACCAAACAGGAGAGGTCCCAGGATGGAACCCTGTGGTACTCCACTTGTCACTGTTTTGAGGTCAGATTTGGAGTCGGCAACTTTTACAGTGTGGGTTCTGTCAGTGAGCCAGTTGGCAACCCATCTTGTGACAGAGGGATTTATACCTAGTTTAGTGAGTTTAGCTATAATTCCAGAATGGAGGATGGTGTCGAAAGCCTTGGCGAGGTCAAGCTACGCTGTGTGCACCACCGTACCCTCATCTACAGCTTTGGTGACTGCCTCAAAGAAGTCGATCAGATTCAGGAGGCATGATCTGCCTTTCACAAACCCAAACTGGGTGGGATCTAGAGTTTGGAGGTTACCAATGTCTTTGTTTATGAGTTCCATGATGATACGTTCAATGGCCTTGCAGACCAGGATTGTCAGGCTAATAGGTCTATAGTTACCAGGATCAGTGGTGGCTCCCCCTTTGTGGAGTGGGATAACTGTTGCTGTGCGCCATTCAGTAGGCACAAAGCCTGATGCGAGGCTATTATTGAACATGGTGCTTAAGTGGGGAGCCAGTTTGTTCTGAAGTTCATGTAAAACGCAGCCTGGGATGTTGTCCAGTCCCATGGATGCTGTGTTTTTGGCTTTAGAGTGTGCAGTGTTTACCTGCGTAGTGTGCATTCTTTCTGTATAGATATGGGCCCTTTAGGGGGTGGGGGAGTTAGCACTGAACCTATCTGCCAGGATGTTGGCAATATCAGTTGGTTCTGTAATTTTCATGCCATTGTGCTGTAACTCGGAGCAGATCTGGGTATTTCCATTGAGATTCTTGACATAGCTATAGAATGCTTTATGGCTGTTCTTAGAATTAGTGGCAATTTTCTTTTTGTAGCTAGCTTTGGAGGATCTTATAAGGGATCTCAGCTTCTTACTGAGGCTGACCAGGGAGCTCCTCCACTCATGGGATTTTACTCTTTTTTGCAACAGTTTCTTCCTTCTGTTGTACAGTTAGTTTATGGCAGGGGACCACCAGATTGGCTTCATTTTTTTTGGAGGATAGCATCTTTGTTCTGTTTGAGATAGTACCATCCATGCACTCGTGTAAGTGCTTATAGAGTGCATTTGTGTAAGATTCAGCAGTTGTAACTGTATTGTCCATCAGCATGGGTGTCATGAAGTTCACCACTTCTGTCTTAAGAAGCATGAAGTTGGCTTTGGAGAAATTTTTTACCATGGTTTCCTTAATGGGGGGTGGGGGTAGGATGTGGATAACAAGGATGATTAGCTTATGAAATAATTCATAAGCTAAATAAATTCAAATAATGTTCCCCTTCTCCTTTGACCTCATATTCTTTCACTCTCCCTGGGTGCCGGATCCTCCTCAGGACAGTCTCTCATTTATCTGGACTGTCTCACCCAGACATCCCTTCCCTCACAGGGACCACTTGGTTTCTCCACTTTCAGTGATGGCTAGAAGTTGTAGGCTTTCCTCCCCATTCACCACAACCTTATGTCATCCTAAAAACCTTCCACAAGGAAGCTTTATAAATGGAAAATGATTCTCTATTTTGGCCCTTCAGAGACAGTTAGACCCCTTTGCCATGCTTATTCCAGCTAGTCTTGGTTTTCTATCTTACATATTCAATGAAGGGGCTAGTTATTTCAACTGTTAAGGTACAACAGTCTGCCATCTCAGATTTTCACACTGGTGTAGACAGCACTTAAGGATGTCTTACTGCTCTGCACTCCAATAAAGGATCCTGTTACTCTGTGGGAACTTACTACAGTTCTTCAATCCCTCACTTAGCCACCCTCCAGCACACCATCAGCAAAAATGAATGATTTGAACCATTAGCAAAAGTTAAATTTTTTTGTGCTGGAAAACTTTCTAGTTTCCATTAGCTCAGCTAGATGAGCATCTGAACTCCAAACACTTTCTTTGCAACTATCTTGCATGATTTTTCATGAAGACAGGGTTCCACTTCAGACCAACTCTTCCATTCTACCTAAGGTGGTGTTAAAAGCTACCTTTCAAAAACTCAACCTACAAGTCATCTTTCCAAAATTCTCTAACAAGGGGGAATACATGCTTCAGCTACAAGATATACACAGGCAACTCAGATTTTACATTCACAAGACTAAATATTTCACAAAGTCAGAACAACTGCTTGTATCCTTTTCTAAAGCTAAATTTGCCACAACAGTTTCAAAAGTGACTCTAGACAGATGGCTCACTAACACCTTTTTTTACCCAAAAAAAAAACAAGGCCTGTCATTACCAGGTCTATGGCACATCATCTACTTTCTGCTCTAAAGTAGATATAGAAGACATCTGTACAGCTGCTACATGGTCCAGCACTCATACCATTACAGCTTATTACAAGTCAAACATATTATCTAGGAACAGGGCAGCCTCTGGCTCCACAGTACTCTGGAATATCCTTCCTTGAGGATCACCCAAGATGACTATAGCTGGGGATGGATAAAAAAAAAAAAAAAAAAAAAAAAAAAAAAGACATCAGATATTACAGTTATGCACTCACCATAACTCTGCACCCATGTTGTCTTGTTTTTGTCCTTCCTCAAACTTTCCACTCATCATTCCCCTTCACTTTTTGTCTGGACACTGGTATGACCTGAGGGTGGGGGGTACTCTTGGCCAGATCCTGCAGTGTGGGCTCCAGAGTTTCCTTCTCCAATTTTCCTGTTTCCCACCTTTTTACTTTTTGTGTTACTAACTCAGAAAATACTATGGGCTGCTTTTTCCATTTTTGAAGCATTACGATTGAATTAATTAGAGCAAACTTGATCTGAGATAACTCACAAGTAGTAGTAGTTAGGGGATTATGAGTAAGGGGGGGAACTCATGTTATGCAGCCTAAAGTCTGTCAAGTGGCAGAGGGCAGATCAAAGATCCTTCAGTTGAGGAAGGGCAAAAACTGGATGGAGTTATGGTGAGCATATAGTCCCTGGATCAGCTTCCCCCGTCATCAAACTTTTTGATCACCTCTGCAGTAGACGGGCCAAACAATAAATCTCTAACAAAGGGAGAATTTAAAATCTCAAATCTGAGAGGTTCTGAAAATGCAGCTATGCAAACCTTAAAACAATACCAGGGGCCACAGCCCTGGAATAAATATCAACAGTCATACACACACTGTAAAGAATGTGTAGTGACCTGTGTGAAAGAAACAAAATTATTTAAAGCAGACTTTCCTCACAAGAAAATGCAGATAAAACAGTCTTCATATTTTAACAATTTGACAGAACATGAGTCTGACAAATCAAAATTCTAATATTCAAAGTTGCCAAAGTACACACCTTTTTTTCTCCATGCCTATCACTAATTCTCCCATACTTATCAGAAAGAGTAGGATTGGAATTAAATCGCTTTAACTGATCCCTCTAAGCACCTACAGCTGCTGGGTTAGGTTTGGGAATAGTGTATAAACATTTAAAAGACTGAGGAAATTCATGCATCCTGTCTTTTTAGGGGCAACTAGCAATCATGAAAACTGGAGGCAGTAACTAACACACACACTAAGGCAAGCAGAAAAGGAGGAATAGGTGTGGGTTCCAGAAAATAATTCTGCAACTCAAAACTCCACAAGGAGAACCAGACATTGCTCTTTCCTCCAAGTCTAAATCAGAAATCTGAAGATACCCTGCACCCATCCCTGCATCTTCCTGTTCAAATTCAGTCTTGATTCTCTTCAGAAAGAGAGGAATCTATTTCTTTACCAAAAGCTACTTTATAAAAATCAATAGCCGGAATTAAACCTGACCCAGGACACTAGTACTATCCAAATAGATGCATGTTTTTTTATGTTTCTTTTTGACAGGAAAAGTTGAGCTAGTCATGTTACTAATGGTGGCAGTAGCAGCTGCTACCCCAAGGAAAGGAACAGCATTCTAACACAACAGACTAAGAAGAGTGGCTCTCCCTTGCATGACATGGCTAACCCCCTGCCCATAGTGGCTATAGGTGCTACAGTGTATATTAAAAAAAAAGTGTTCCGAGATGCACCAAATGACTACAGCAGAATCACCTACCTGCAGCTATGACAACTTTTCTAGCCTTCTGTTAAGTGAACTTTTTCTTTTTGTGGCTGGAAGAATTGGCTCTGGAACCAGGAGTTTGTTCCATGGTCAAGCCAAAAATGGTTCATCTTTCCTCAAAGACGAGCAGCAATTGCTGGTAACCACCAGTCCAGAAAAGTTATTTTGACAGAAAAAAAAGTGACAAAGCACTAACACTATGCCAGCCCAATAGACGATTTCTCCATAGAAAAAAAATTATGTTACTTTACACCATTTTAAACAGAGGAAAAAACAAAAAAGTGTTCCATTTAAAAGTAAGCGACAGTCCATTAAAACACATCACTTCTAGAGTTAAAATAACTCTCCTGAAGAGGAAAGTAATAAAACAAAATAGACAGTTTTCCCCCCAACAGCAACTTTTATCTGCCCAGCAAAGGAAAGCACAAGCCAACCACTGATCCTCAAGAGAGTGTACTGTTCAGTAGCAGTAAAGTGCAGAGGGGCTTTGCACCAAAACTTGTCTTTTTCAGCACAGCTCTATCTGCTTGACACTTTTGGAGCATGGAAGGTGCCCTGAAGCTTTGGAAGCTGGCCAGCTGTTATATCCTTGTCAAGATGCAACCCATCTAGCTAAGGCTACAGCCCCAAGTGATAAATATGGATGCATATGCCTCACTTGCGTCTTTGACTGATGGACATTCCTTTCTGCAATTTTGTCAGGTTGGAAAATTACTTGCAAGCAGCACCTCTGTAATGTTGAGATTAAGACCAACATAATATTTAGAGTTGCCTTAGGGAGGAATCTTCCTCCCACAGACACATGTATAGGAGTGCTCCACTGTGAAGGAATGGCAACAGCCAAACCAGAAAGGGGACCCTACAGAAAGGAAAATAAAGTAGAGGCAACATGAAATTACCTCCCAAAGCCAAGTGCAAAAGTTTAACAGCTGAGAAAAATCTTTAAATGAGGTTCAAATGACAGAAAAAAGATGTATCTGAACCAGAAACACCTACTAAACACAGCAGGCATGAAAAAGCCAACATAATTCAAAACTAGTTTACTATTTTCACAAGAAAAAAAAACTATAATCACCAAAGGCAGCCTGGAGTTATTTTACTAATTCAATCTGAGCACAGTGAAAAAGAACTGGAGAGAGTGGCACCAAGGTGCATGACAGAACAGGGAGATGGTGCTTGGGGACCTGTGAGAAAAGCTTTACTTGGCAAACAGCACAAGTAGTGCCCTCCACCTTCTACAATATACAAGCTCTACAATTCAGAATTAACTCTCAGAGAAAATGATTTAAATAATGTAGGCTTTATTAAAGGCCAAGCTATGCAAAACAGTCAATACATTTTGCCAGTTATTTCCTTTTATGTCATTGTTAGATCAGTGAACCAAAGTTCGATTTGGTGACATTTGTGATTGATTTATTCAATTAGCAATCTTTTTGTACTATACTGTTGTCTGTATCTATATATCAGACAAGTCAGGACTGCAGCCTTCTGCATGGATATTGCTGATTAACTTCATATTGGAATTGTGAAGGATACATCTAGCAAGTGAGTTAGTCAACATACTAATCACATGGCAAGCCACTTGACTGTAGGCAAGTCCTTCAGTACTTTCCCAGATTCAGCATCAGAATGTCTGCTTAAACTCACCCACATGACCTGGGAGTTAAAAGCTGCCATCCACTAAGAAAGGAAATACATTTCCCTACGGTGCACTATCCATCTTTCCCTTTCCTGGACTTCTGATACAGTGACTGGAACTTCACCCCCCATCTGTCAGCCTCACAATTACTTTCCCTCCAGGTGACAAGGGTGCAGGAACTATAAGTGCAAGCACCCCCAAATGTTAAATAGAATCACTGCTCCTGCCCTCAGCTATAAAAAAGTGAAATTAAAACTGGTATTACTTATAAGCATGAATTCTGATATGTACCCCAAAAATACAGTAATAGAACATGGATAGCCAACCCATGTCATATTACTAAGCAATCTAAACATCAAATTGCAATGACATCTCTTACAATTTTTACTTGTACAATTATAAACTTCCAGGAGCTTCAGACATGTAGATCTTTGGGAATGTTTTTTTTCACTTGACTTTCTAACAAAACAAAAAGTTGAGGTTATCCAAGAGATGTACCATTGGTGAACTGGTGAGCCTTCAAACTTTTTGCAGCTGTGTATGTGGGGTGCTGTACACAACTGTGCACCCCTAAATGGGCAGGTTCCCAGTCCAATAACAGTGCATCTTGTGGTTGTTGAATTAGCAGAAAAAGTCGTTCTGTTTGCCTCTGCCATTTTTTTAAGCTAAGTAGCTATGAGAAATATTAGCTTTAGATGTTCTAGATAACTTTTCCTTATAGGCAGCATGATGCACCTGAGAGGCAAAGATCAGAGAGATGAATTAAAAAAATGAAGTCAGAGAGAAAACAATATGAAGATCTGAGTATGAAACAGGAATTTCTGGCTACACTCATTTAGTAGAGGTCTTATGGAATGAGAAAAAGTCCCCAATTTTGCCTCATGCATTTTACAAGAACAGTCCAAAAGTATGTATTTTTTTTTGTAAGGAGCTGACAGGCTTCAGGTCATAAAATGACAGACATTCAAGTTTCAGACTTCATATCATTCAGAAAATGTACACTGTTAGAATATTGCTGAGACAGCAGTGTTTAAAAGTGTATATGAGTAATATTTAAAATCTGCCTCAGATTCTTGCAATAAGAATTTGCTAGCTATGACTAGCAGGCAATGATAGCAGACACTGACCACAGCAGATGTGCATTTTCATATTGTGCTGCAATGGACACTGGAGTATCCTGCAGTACCACAAACCTGCAATTCACTACATCTATCACTTCTGTATTGCCAGAGATAGCATTTCAGGTGGTGGTGTAATCAGTGGATGAAAGCAAACAGCAGGGTGGGAACAGAGCACAGGGTTTCAAACTTTCAAGCTAAACACTGTGATTGTTTGGCAATTTAGATAATTGAAACATGCATACCTGTGAGCTTAGAATATCACACAATGTTGCCAAGTCATCTAGTGTTTTGTCAGTTCCATTTGTAACAGAATCCCCACACAAACTACTTTTTGTTCCCAAAGGACAGAGAAGAAAGGGGGTTTATGGTCACCCTTACAAATGAAATTAAATCAGACTACCCACCAAAATCTAAGAGCACCAGCAGTCAAAATACACCACTGCTGTAGCATTCTGTTAGTTACACAAATGCATCAGCAGTGTCCAATGTTTCACACCAACACATTTGTTCCTGCACTTTTTCTGGCATGAAACCAAACAGAGCTTCAGACAGTGTTAAAATTGTACACGAGTCACAGCACAACACTTTTTTTCTCCAATTTAATTTTTATCCTACTAGACAAGGAGTGATATTGCTTACAGCAGCCAAGTGGAAATATTTCTTTTGGTTGATGCCATAGGAGTGTAATTACTAGAAGTAGACAATTGTCTTTGCTGTCATCCACAGAATGCCCGTTCCAAACAAGCGAGAGATAATTTATGCAAAACAATCATTGATACTGCTAGTTATGGGAGTGCATGCATGTCCAAGAGCAACAGGGTGAAATAAATTATAGTGGTTATTTCCTTCATTTACCCTTACAAAGGTGGAGGTCTTTTGGGGGTAGGGACGAGGAGGCACATGAAAGTACATCATTACATGATTATTGTTGGAATGATATGGCTTGTTGAGTGGGGTGGGTGTACATCTGTAACGGCAACTAACTGAGATACATTACTGTGGCAATTAGGTTTTAATTTTTATTCTTAATGAGACATTAAATAAAATGCCATACACAGAATTAAAACACACTCACTTTCAAAATTAAAAGATGTAAATAAATGCAGTAGCTAAAAAAAAACTCATTTTTTGCAGACGACAAGGCCCCCCATGTAACCCTCACACCCCTCTGCTACTATACACAGACACCGAGTGCACAAGCATGGGGAAGGGGCAAATTTCTGATCCCCAATGTACCTCAATCTTGAACAAAGTAAAGGTAGCACAGTGTGATCTTACTATTTGATTGCTTGTGCCAGCATAAAAAAAAATTCAACTAGAATCTTCCCTTAAAAACAAAAGGTAGAACATATGCTTTGCACACAGGTGATGCATGTCAGTACACAGTGGTTAAAGTATCACTTCTGATCAATTACTTGTTGGAGAGACACCATTTTTCAAAACAGCAACATAGCCATTCTATTTGTGTGATTCCTTTAAAGTCAGTATACTTACTCAGGTGTGAGACGAGCATTTGTTTTGCAATAAAATATCTTATTAGATGGCCTTGATATATATATATTTTTAAAACTTGTGAACAGCCTCTAGGTGAACTTATATATATTCTCTTATATACAGCTAGTATATATAGTGCTGCAGAGGACTTCTGCCACTCTGGAACCATGCTGGATTTCTACATGGGAGCGCTATGAACTTTGCACTAATGGCCAAAGTATGTGTCTACTAGGTTCTCAATGTCAGAAATATATATGAACAAAAAAAACTTTTTTCAGCCTATCTTGTGCTTACTATCCACTGTTGCATCTTCCTTCTTACTATACTTCTCTCACGTCTCCCTATTAGGCATCATTTCACTTCTCCTTATATACCTTTTTTCTAATAAATGCTTGTAAAATCACTTCACAACTAACTTCCTTTCTCCACTATTGGCTTGTCCTGTAATTAGTCCCTGTACATTCTTTTTGCACTGTTTATGATTATTGTCCTCTTTACAAACCCAGTGCTAACCTCTATGCCTTACTGCACATATTACCATTGCTTTGTTATTTTTATTATATTTTTTACTATTTTTGCTATTTTTTTTTCTTACAGTTTTTTTTTTTGCTTTTTGTAGTTTATTTGTATTTTATTCATGTCTTGGAGCTCATCTCCCCGGGCCTCTCCTGAAAATGGACATATATCCAGTTAGTCTAGCCCAGTCAACAAATGTAAAATAAATGTGGTTGCAATACCACACAGCTGAATTTATGAGGTTAAAATCAAAACAGATCTGCCGTTAAAACTGCAGTCACGTGTGTTATATAGCTGAATACACCATTACATTACAAAACAGGTAATTGTCTTGAAGGGGGACAGAGGAGTGGATTTTCAAACACAGCCCCAGTAGCTTTAGTTCATATGCCTTTACTGCCACAGTACATTTCACATTGTACACCAATTTCACTGAAAGTGCTGTAGTGAACTTCTACTCTGCACCTTGAGTACTACAATAATGAAGAATGTTACTGAATTACCATTGCATCATATATTAAAAAAAAACTCATTTGACAAATACTTTTCTTTCATTTGCAAGATGCCTTAGTTACAATGCCATGCTTTCAAATGGCTAAAGCTGTGGAGTCAAGTTCAGAGGAGTGCTGCAAATGGCAGCCCTGAGGATAAATCTGAAGTCTTCAGTGTGGAATTCAGTACCATCATTACCTGAAAGTCTTCCAATAAAACATTGAAAGAGGGCAGCAACACAACTTTAACTAAAGCAAAATGAAGCCATTTAAAATCTTTTTACTGCTCTACACTGACATTTTATGACTAACTTTCATTTTGGTGAACTTTGTGAATGTCTACTCAGTATGCTGCATGTGGTAATGGCCTAAATGATTCTTTATTGAGTTATCTATAAAGTGAAATTTTCCATGTTTAACAGAAAAAAAAATTGAAACATCCCATGGCTACAGTACCATGCTTTCAAGTAGATAAAGCTGTGGGTGGAAGCACTGAGGTTAGAGATGCAATCTTAAAACATTTTTTTTTACATCAGAACAGTTATTACTTAAAAATGTTATATCACCACAAAGGGAGTCAGATATGCAGCCTTTCAAAATATAGTTCAGTGTGACATGTTTTTACTGCTTGCTACAGCCTTACATTTTGTATTATATTCAGTCTTCATTTTTGGAAGCTGTGATGAACCTCTGTTCAGCATGTATGTTACAATAATGGTCCAAAATCCTTATTTACTGAATTGTCAAAATTAAGTGTCCTCTGTATTTTGCACTTGTAACACACAGTATTCAATGCCACGCTTTCAAGCAGCAGGGAACTCTAACTGAAGCTATATTAAAGTGCTTTGTAAGTTGTGCATACTGTCTTCAGCACCTAAAAGTTTCATAAAGAAATCTAAAAAATAGCTAAATGATGATAAAAAAAAGGCTCCAATGGTGTTATTTCACATGCATTTACTCCTACAGCCTGACATTCTAATTATACAGTTTACATTGACTGCTATGATGGACATCTAAGTAAGCTGAACACAGTAAAGCCTAAAGTACCTCGCCATAGTTCAAAACAGTGCCTTCAGTTAAATTGGTGTATAATGCAAAATGCAGTGTGGCAGTAAAGGCACATGAACTAAAGCTACTTGGGCTGTCTACCAAGCAAATATAAAAATGTCAGACTGCAGCAGTAAAAGTATTAAATGAGTTGCCAATACATCAGAAGTAAAATCCTATTTTTCCTGAATACAGATGTTTTTGTCACTGAAATGGTTATCAAATTTCCCTCCCCATTACAAGTTTATTGCCTTTCCAGGTGGTACCACTTAGCAAGGGCATTTTGTTTCAGTCCCGGTCTATTTTTCAGAGAAATATGTTACAATATTATCCTGTGGTTTCAGAGAAGTGGTCCTTCTTAGGTGGCACTAGTGGTCTTGTACAACCATATGGATATTCTGCTTTTCCCATTCATTTCACAATATATTTATAGTTTGCATTTTTAAAGCTGACACACAATGCATCTAAAATCATAACACTGTTGTCTTATACAATGAGAACCCAAAACGACTTTTTTTTTTTTTTCCCTGGGAAAATATATTGTTTTTATGTCATAGAAAAAATTCTGCAAGCTCATCTTTTTGTTGTCATGTTCCCTAAAAAGTTGTTAGGCAGTGCAAAACAAAAATGAAAGTGGGATTACCAAGGGGTCATGACCTCCTCCGACTCTAGGGAAACATCTACCATTAAAATTTCCCCCTCTGCCCCTGGAGGAATTGTCCTCACACAAATCTTGGAAAGGTATGAGATGTATGGAACATTTTCTTACCATCTCTCTGGTTCCTAGGAGAAGCTCCATTGAGGTATAGAAAACTTGATCCTTATGACAGACAGGGTCTTTCCTTCTTGTTCTCTGTGGGTAAGAGAATCTTTTTATTGACTGTCCAGAAAAAAAAGGCCATTAACAAGATGTCTTAAAGGGCTTTGCAAAGTCACAAAGCCACATCCAGGTATGCCTCCTTATGATGATGCCTGAACCAGCTGCTTGTGAGGTCCCTTCAGCTGTATGAAAGATTTATTTCAAATGCTTCAATGAGATAAGAGCAGGCAGTTAAAAAGAAGTCAATATGAAATCCTCAGCAGACATGCACTCTGGGAATATTTAATAGTTCATTAGTCAAATCTCTCTGAAGCCTAGTAAAGTGTGCCAGACACTTTTACTTCAAGGTTGTTTAACTAAAGTGAACACTCACTTTCCAAATCTGTCCAATGTTCTAGACTCCTTGTTAGATGGATGAACAGAAGAGCTCTGCTTTGATAACTCTTTCTTAGTGGCTGCTCTCACCACCATAGCAGCAACTGAGGCTCCTTTGCTCCACTAACATCTGTTTACAGGTGGGGCCAAAAACTTGTCAGGGGATGATGGACTGTATCCAGCACCTTCCATGCCTGGCAGAAAATCAGATCCACAAGTTCATCTGCCATCGGGGGGAGGGGTACCCAGGACAGAATGGCCAGAACCAAAAGTACCCAAGAACACATTCTTCAGGAGAGGGGGGTTTGGGATGACCAACCATCTTTCTGCTTCAGGATTTCTAGAATATCTCCAAAGAAGATATAATTCGGTGGTGATCTGGGTGGATCCCTCCATCAAATTCAGTGTCTTACACGAGAGACTCCATGGGGGAGTGCATCTCCTCTTACACATCCTCTTGTGGGGCACCTCTTCCATGGGATGTTCTGGAGAGGTGTCAGAAGACAGGGTAAGTTCCTCTACTGGAACTGGCTTTCTATGTGGAATAAGTTTTATCAACTTGGAGCTCAGAACTGAACAGAGAAAGGGTAGGATCAGAAATATGAGAAGACCGTTCTTTCTGGACAGAAAAAGTCCTTTCCACCAGCTCAAAGCTCAGACCAGAAGAAGCCCCAACCCACTCCATCACAGCAGAAGCTAGATCAAGGCCAGCCCCAGATCCAAGCCTCAAGGGGAGAATCCGATCCCAACTGTCTAGGGCCAAAGCTCTGAGGGGAAGGGATGGATACAACAAAACTGGAGCTGAGCTCACCCTCTCTGATCCAACACAAACACTTTGGCTTTGAGATGTGTTCTGATCCAAAGGTATTGGAGCAGAACCAGTCAGGGAAATAGTTGGGGTGGAGGAGGAAACTTTCCTTGGCTCTGATACAGCCTCTCTAGATCTCCGATCCTGAGGCTCTAAAACTTGCGATCAGATTGGATCAAAGAAGGAGATAAAAATGTCTTTGAATGCACACTCATGGATCCAGCAGGGGACAGAGCTGGCAGGACCCACATCTGGATCAGGGCTCTGAAACATTCTCTCATCATCCTAGCCACATCTGCTTCTCAAACTTCTGGAGGACCTAAAAGATGCTGTAGAAGGAAGTCTGGAATGTTTCTTTGGAGTCTAAAAAATTGCACAGGCAAGGACAGAGAAATAAGTTTCACCATATACCATCAGGCTTCAGATCTGAAGACTTAGGATCCAGTATGGATGTCATTGGTGAAGGAGAAAACTACTGGAGCCGAATCCTTTGGATCCAAGGATGGTTTCAGATCAGAGGGTAGGCTGAAGGATTCTTGATTCTTACTTTTTCTAAAGACTGATAAAGATCTTGGGGACTTCAGTTTAACTGGAGCTCAAGAAAAGGGTTCCTCTGATCTACTAGTTTTTGAAGGGTTTTGAGCCCCAGAATATGAAGTAGCAGGAAGCACACCTTTTAATACTAATTTGTTACACCTGTCAGCCAACACTCTAGGATTGAAAGTACAGCACACTGTACAGGCCATATTTAAATGGTTGGGTCCAAGGCAATAAACACACCGTGGGCATCCAAGTTGGGGATCTTGTGCCCATAAGAAGTGCATTTCTTGAAACCCATTGGTGTTTCAGACATGTTACAAAGGAAAAAGCTACAGCAAAAAAAAAAAACTAGAACTTAAAGTATACAACAATTTTTTTTATATAGTAGAACAGTGAAAGGAAAAAAATTGGTTACCAGCTATGATTATAATAATTATCCTTCTTAAAACATAAAGAACAATGGTACGAAAGGCTATGTACTACCCATAACATTCCATCTGTGTCGTCCATCTTAATTTATCCTTGATGTATGGGTTTGTTTCCAAACATCAGAACCAACTTTGCTTACTACAGCCCACAAAAACCAAAACCAAAACCTCTCAAGCCTAAGTCCTACCCAGAATGGACCTCTCCAATTTAATTCAGCTCAAGTTTGCAGACAGAAAATATAATCCTAACACCGCCTTTATAGAGACCATATCTGGAGTAATATATGAAAAAAAGCATAACTAGGACCATGATTCATTCCACCAAGATAGCTGAATGGAGGGTGGGAAGTCAAGGATAAAAGTAGATGGACAATACAGATGGAATGTTATGGTAAGTACATAACTTCTTTACCTGATGTTGGCAGGACTCATGGAAGGAAATTCCCAGAGCACGACAGAACCAAAATTGCACTCTTCCCTCTGGACACCAAATCCAATTTGTAATGAGTAGTAAAAAAAGTGGGGTAGCCCATATCGCTGCTGTACAAATATCATTCATGGAAGCCTTAGAATGAAAAACCGCTGAAGTAGCTATGGCTGTAGTATTGTGTGCTCTAAAAGGCCCAGGTAATTCAACTTTCCTTTTGTTGTATATGAAGGATATACAATCTTTTAGCCATCTAGACAAAGTAACCTTGGACACTGGTTTACCCATTCTGGTAACTGAAAAGGAAAGTCAGGAGCACACATCCATGAACATCCAATAAACGCAAACAGTATTCACTTTTGTTTGAAAAACTGAGAAAGAATACTGGTAAATTGATTGTCCAATTAATATTTGTTTGGCACCACCTTTGGCAGAAAATAAACGTTAATTCTCAAGAAACCACCCCCCTTTGTGAAATATCAAATATGGCGGTTTGCAATACAAGGCTTGAATTTCTGGAAATCTTCTGGCAGAAATAATCACGAACAAAAATATAGTTAAGATATGAATTTCAGGTCGCGGTTGGCAGCAGGCTCAAAAAGGGAGAAATGCAGTACTGTCAACAGAGGCAGTCAGGAGTTCAACCTACAGTCTTCTAATCCATAGTCAGAAGGGTTATTCATTGCACCACTGGCCCAAACTAAGTGTAAGACTAAGTTTAGATCGGAGTTGCAAATGGATCCTTAAAGGAGGCTTTAACATAAATGTCCCTTTTCAGAAATCTTTGCAAAGCTTACGAGAAATGAATGAATGATTTTTTTTTTTTTTTTGAGCACATTATGAAAAACTTGAAATAGCTGCTAGTGCACCCTGATAGTAGAGGGTCTCCTTCTTCAAAGAGCAAAGCTAAAAATTCTAAGATTTTTTTTTTTTTTTTGATAGGAGTGGAGAAGGGGTCAATGTTATGAACTCAGTAGGAAAATCTCTTCCATTTACTATTGGAGAGTTTTCTGGTGGCAAGTTTATGGAAGGCCAGAGAGTCCTACGAACTGGGAAAGATGGATCGTTACATCTGGCAATCAATGGAACTGGAGAAGCCAAGCCGCAAGCTTGAGGTTTTGCAAAGTTTAGGTAAACTAGTCCCTCTAGATGGAATAGAAGATCTGGATCTGCATCCAGTGTCCATGGTCATGGAATCAGAAAAGGCCAAAGAGAGACAGAACCAAGTCTGTCAAGTACAGAAGGAAGCAATGAGGATTACCTTGCTCTTCTTCTATAGAAACTGAAGAATTAATGGAATGGGGGGGTGTACAGAAATCCTGAGGGCCAACTGTGCAGTAGCAAGTCCCTTGGGGACTCTCCCAGTGAGGGGACCAGGGCAAAACAGCTGCTGCAGTTGTTCAGGAGCAATGCAAATAAATCACAGCATGGTTAGCCTCAGCAATGAAAAAACTTTTCCACCACTTGTGATTGAGAGACCATTCATGAGGAAGGATAATACACCTGCTCAGTTGGTCTGCTATCACACAAACTCCTCAGAAGCAGCTATGCTATCAAAGTGGTTGGACGAGATCACCCACTGCCAAACTGAGCTTCTCGATAAGAGGGAGGTTGAAGACTTGGTTCCTCCCTACTTGCTGATGTACCAAACTACAGGCATACTGTCTGAGAGCAGTTTGAAAGGCCTACATCATTTAAAAAACACTGCCCTCAGTTTCAGGACATTGGTAAGCAAGCTGGCCTCCATGGGGGACAAAGGACTTTGGACCAGCTTGTCCAGATAATGCTCCCACCCCATCTGGAAGGCATCCACAGTCACTATGGTTTGGAGTGGACACAGGACAAAGTTGTGGCACAACAAAATTTCCTCTGACTGAATCCAGCAAGCTGGAATTTTCTTGCAATGGTTGGCAATCAAAAAACTGATCTGACATTGGTCAATACAGTAAGGAGCACTGTATGCTATAAGCCATCATTTAGTCCTTGAAAGTTCATATCATCCATATGCAACTGCCAAACATTTCACAATGTAGTAACTGATTTTCCCAGTCCCCTGAGAAACCTATTATATCAACTTTCTCGAACACAAAAACTTAAACATGGAGAAGTTCTGAAAGCAAGAAGAGTGTTTAGTCCAGGACTAAATTATGTTATTTCAATTACCAGTGAGTTGAAACGTAGAGCATCATTAAAATTTAAATAATTGTAGGTTGTTATATGTTTTTCTAAGCTGCTGCCAAAGTTCCTGGGTTTTGTTTTTGTTCATCCTGTGAGACATCATTGGATGAAAGTAGCAATTCTGTATTCTGACTGGCAGAAACATATGGTAGGCTCTCTGTTCAGATCTTATTAGCATTTTCATTCTGGATTGGTGTTTATTTTGCCAAACTGTCTGTTCCTATTGTAGTGGGTGTGTCAATATATGTATTTTTATAGGTCACTTTCTCAGTTTTGTCCATGGTTCTGATGATGGTCTTACTGATGAAAGCTCTTAACCACGTGTTTAACATGGATTTTTATTAAACTTTTGTTTTCCTAGTGCTAAAATTTTTTTAAGTTGGATTTTTAAATAACTCGACATTTTTTGGTGGCACCAAGGCTCAACACCAACAGTGGGTTGTAAGGTGCTGTTGTCACCACAGCTTCAAGACTCAGATGGTGATGCCCAACATCACCACAAGGTCCAACTATGCCAGGAGAAACGGGGCAGTGGAGGGGTTACATATGCCAGCATAGCTAGCTGGAGTTTTGTAAAGAATTATATGTCATTTGTAAACCAAACTGATTTGTACAGGTGTTTCTGTTGAAAATGTACTTGTAAAGCTGCTTGTGTTAAAAGTGTACCAACAATGGGTCCTGCTCTACAGAAAATAAATACACCTGTATGACAGAATGTACAGCAACTGTTGAAATGAATATACTGGAACAGAAGAGGTTAATCACAGTCCAACTAAAAAAAAAAATAGTCAGATTAAATTACCTGATTTAGGCCATAAAGATTCTATCTTACAGTTCTGATTGCAGCCAGAGACAAAATGTCTGAAAACCAGGACTAGGAATCTTACTGTATTGTCCTTAGGGGTGAACTAATTGCTGCCCTGGAAGAGTGGATGTTTTTGAAATGGTGTTATATCTTCAAGATGCTACAACATATCTATGTGTGTGGTGACACGTGCTAGATTTTGGTTCAGGTTCTAGTAAAGGGGGTAGTGTGGGAACCACAAGTGAGATGACCAGATGCATGTGATGTCACTCTGTAATCCAGCACTGAAATGAAATTTAATACTAGACAAGACAGAAGTCTCAGGGCAGTCTGTTTTTGAAGCCTGACAAAGAAGGATCACTCACCCACTTCATCTCGTCTTTCTTTATTAAGTAATCAGGGAATAGTGATACTTTAGATCAGTCAAGAAAAGAGAAAGATTAAATGCTGTTTTTACCTGTATCTGTATGAATCTATCCATCTGTGTTACTTTTAGTATTTCCTGTGATTGCAACTCTGGCATTTATTGTAAATAGATATTTAGTATTTTCATGTCCTATTATTTATTATTACATATATTTAAACTTTTCGCTGTGGCTGGTCTTTTAGAGAATATTTTAACCTTTGAGTGTACTTATTTGGAGACACAGTGGCCACACCCAAAAGCCTTGCTGCATTGATCAAAAACTACCATTTGTATTAGTATTAATTTTACTCAGTATAATTGGGTACCCTTGTAACAGCTTTGGAGTGTTTTTATGGCAGTATCTACCTTATCTGGGCAGAGGGGCCATAGCTGGCTTTACAGCCTTTCCCAAGTGGGTATGTGTAAATCAAATCTCAGAGACAGTGTGTGTGTGTCAGCTACTTGGAACAGGGACACTCAGCATGGTTTCACAGAGAGGGTAGTGGAGGACTTGGCTGAGGACTCACCTTTAAAGCAATGTCAGTAGGATGTTTTATTTGGGACCTGGAGATTGGGGGATCCCAGCCCCATGACAGCAGTGTATTCCCTGTGTGCACGTAAGAGAAACTGTGCTTGGTGCAAAGAGCTGCATATGGAAATACTGTGTTTATCTTTGTTTCAAGTAATTGTCCCTCAACATTGTTAGTGGTGAGGAATGAGACTTCTTTATTACTGGCCCAAAGGAAGGACGTCAGAGACCTGACCAGGTTGGAGTTGAATGAGTCAAAGCCAAAGAACACATAGCTGATGAAGCATGGAACAAAGGCCTCCAGGCACAGGATCCAGATGGAATGTTGGTTCTCAGGAAACTAGAGTAGGGTCATACTGGCGAGGGAGCCTGAATGGGGGTAAAGTGGACCAATCCAAATTCCTCTGGAGCCAAATGAGAAGGAAGGACTCCAACTTCAGTTTGGGTCTTTAGCAGTTTCTGCATGAGGAATTAAAATTAGGATGTGAAGTGCTTCTATAAGACATTAAGGATTACATCAACATGGTCACAGAAAGTATTTAAGGACAGTGTACAGTTTTGTCAAACATTTGTTTCTTGGAAGAGTCTTCTAGCCTGAAGAATCATGAAATTCAGTGGAGTATAAGTATGGGTATAAGCCCTATGGCTCCTCAAACCTGGGAACTTTAGTAGTGAGAACAGCCGGTGGTTTAGGTGACCTTTTCTTTGGCGCCACATATTTAGTTTTACAGATTTCTGTCTTTAGAAGTTCTGGATCTGGAAGTAGGAGACCTTCCACTGATCTGCCAGGGCTCTGGATCCAAACAGAGAGCAAATGAAATAAAAAAAGAGTGCTGTACCCTTGGAAAACAAAGGTCATTCAGATCCTGAAGGGGAATCTTGTGAACTCCTCATTTTGTACATTTCTTAAATTTGAGTGTTTCCACATTTCTTTCCAGTATGAAGGCAACAAAGAAAGGCAATTAGTGTATAACAGAATATTTTGGCAAATCCTTAGTAAAGGTTAGCCACACTCAACTACAAGCCAAGCAGACTATTAAACATTTTCTAAACAAAAATTTTTTTCTATCCATAATTTTTGTGGCAGATGATCCATGACATTGGTTATCTGCAAAAGCAGATTCAAGGTATATGAAAAAGATGGAACAAAGGGGAGATGTGAAATAGCTCCAAAAGTATTTTTAAAGAACCAGGTGCTGTACCTTACAGTTTTCAAATTAGAATCTTGCACTCTGAAATGCCTTTATCACTGACGCTACAGAGTGGGTTTTAAACTTAAGACCATAGTACACACCATAAAGAACACAGTGCTCACATGAGAAGCAGACTATTGTATAACTTGAGACAGTGTTAGCTTTAGAATTACAAGCGCACTTTATCAGGGTGTAGTCAGGATTTTCAAATTTGTACTCAAGAGCTCCAAGACATCTGCCTCCAACAAGCCACATCCAATTAACACTGCTGACCAAGCCATGTTCCCTTCACAATGGTGATCTCTGAACATATCACTGGCAAAAATATGCAAGGGTAGTAATTACTTGTGATGAAGTAGCATCAACATTTCATTCTAAAAGTGCATCTTCCTTGGGTTGACAAACAAAATACCTTTCCATTTACATTTAGGCAGACTTTACCCAAGAGGAGCTGTACTAAATGCTTAGTTTTGAGAGCATAAATTAACCAGTCTGGTCCTACAAGAATTACTCTTCTTCCACTTGCAGCTCCTAACTCCTGTACTGGCTCATTAGAGTTGCCAACTATAGGATTGGCAGCTTCTAGGCAGCACATGCTCTGCAGTGTTGTAGTATGCAGATGGTACATAAAGTGCTCCAATGCAACACCCAAGCTGCGAGCCACAACTACCTCCCTTCCACCCATACCGGTGACCTGGCAATGACTGCACACTTCTCAGTCTACATTTATGCCAAGACTTTTGTAACGGTAAAACCTTACATTTCCCAAATACATTTTAGTTGGGCTCAGTCATACTGCTGACAATGAACCTGTGGATCCTTGGGGAATCAAAAATAACATCTGCTGACAGTTACACTCTTAGCACCTTACATGTGTGTGAATCAAAAGCATTTGATGAAACAACCCAGGCTACAATGCTGGTGAATAACTGTCATACAGACAGAACATTCACTTGCAATGCCAGCCGTTACAGTTTGGAAGTTCTAAATGGACCAATCGCATGAAGTAAATGCCTGATCTGTTCTATGGAAGCAGAACATGAACATGGCACTGATTCAATGACCTCGGCTAGTGTAGCATAACTTTGGGAACTTGCATGCAATGGCCAAAAAAAAAAGTGTCTATTTTAATTAGCAGTTTTTGTTAGCAAAATTATACCAAATTAAACAAAAGTGACAGAAGGGATGAATTACAAGCATACAAATCCTGGCAACACCAATACATGCTGGAAGCTGTTCTAGGAACTGTCTAGTGTCACAAGGATAAGGCATCTGCCTAATCTACCAGTAACCTAGGTCTGAGCTAAAACCAACATGCCAAGACCATACAGAGGACAGAAAAGTGATAAAAACTGATCTTACCTGTCTTACGAAGAGGGCCATGATAATCTACACCGATGATGACGTATGTTGATGTCTTGGGGGGGTTGGGGGGATTACTAAACACAGGACCATACAATGAGACAGGCACATCCCTTTCCTGAGAATGTGGCAATGTGCATGCAAGTCAATACATGTATTGACTTCTCAATCCCTTAGGCGTCCATGGATATGGTTCAGAGGAAAACCAGCACAGGCCCAGTGAATAATATAGCAGTGCACTCTCACTAAGAACTTTCAGTATCGGGAGGAAATGCACTGAGAAGAGGGGCAAAGAGTACAGGCTATACACTAAAGCTGACACAGTGACATGAAAAACATTTTCTTGCAACTCAAGGAATAAGCAGACAAGGATAAAGAAAATTTCCCACCATAAAATTCAAATCAAAATAGTTTTTAACAAGAAATATTGGAGGCACATTCCTATTTGAGGATTTTGTAAATTTACCATAAAGGTGGATGTTAGAATGATCACTGCTGCAGTAATCCACGGTATATGGGTTATATCCTGCATAGAATACAACTGCAGGACAGCTTCTAAGGCTTCATGACACCTTCCATGCACCTAAACCATTAAACATCTTAAGCTGAGATGAGAGACAAGCCCTTAAAAGACATTTCATGCCAACTGAGAGGATGTTAAGCCTTAAGAGACGCTGCTTTAAAAAAAAAAAAAAAATGCTCAAACTTTGGCATAAACACACCAGAAAACAAGGGTGTGGCTACTACAGCAGTGATCATTCAAATAGCTACCGTTATGGTCATTTTCAACATGCACAATTGTACTATGTTCTTCTTACTGATCACTGCTGTAGTAGCCTATGCTATATGGGCACATTTGCCGCAGCTTAGAACTGAGAGGTCAAAAGTGAATGGACCAGGACAGGAGATAAGTTCTAGCAATGCCAGACCTATTACCAGAAAAGCAATCTTGTTTGTAGTACTTTGTAAAAGTATTTACAGAGAACCAAGTTGCTGCTTCCAGAATACTTAAGTCCAACCCTTTCCAAAAAGCCATAGATGAAGCCAATGTGCCGGCAGAGTGCAGCTTGACCCTATCTAGGATTTGTTGTGAGGGAATAACAAAAGGTAATACTAGAGGGACAACCACCTGAAAAAAAAAAGTCTGCTTTGACTCAGTTTGTTACCTTGTGTCACAAGAAATGAATAACTGATCAGAGGTTCTGAAAGATTTAATTCTATCATGACAGTGGCAAAGCTGCCTGTGGACATCCAAGGTATGAAGCATCCCCCCCTCATTTTTTGGGTTCAGGAAAGAACAAGGGGATAGCTTGGCTTACGGTAAACTTGGATAACACTTCAGGCATAGGAGGACTCATTTTCAAAGAAAAACTGTCTCAGTGGAAAATGAGACAAGGCTAGCCCCTGTAAGTGCTTGCAACTCAGACGCTCTTTTTGATTAGTTTTCCTGCAGAGGTCAGAGTATTTTTCATGTTATGAGCCTTAAATCAGTCAGATGAGCTGGCTCAAATGGAGAAGTGCTAGCTTCTCACACAAAATTAAGATCCCAAGAAGGAGCCATCGGTTTTCTTGGAAGCCTCTTATATAGCACTCCTTTCAAAAACATTTAACACGATGCATTGAACGAGAGTGGATCCACTGGCAGAGATGCTGAAATGAACCTTGACAGAGAAGTTAAGATGCGTCATAGGACAGTAACAAGGATTGCAAAACCATGGAAAAAAATCTACCCCTGAATGAGTGCTGGTTATTTTACTGTCATCAACTAGAAAATTTCCCATTTGTATATGGTTTTCTAACAGCAGGTTTTGTTATCTCCATTAGTACCAGTTGCACAGTCTCCATAACAGGTGCCTAAAAGGTATCAAGACCATCATCTGGGCAGTCATTTATAATTGTTGGGGGGGGAATGCATCAATCACACCTCCTCTCATGTGGGAGAATCCAGTCTATTAGGAAGTTTGTGCTATACAGTTGTGCAAGGTGAACTTAACGTAACAGCAGATGGCTGGATGATCACTGATGCAATAGCATTAAAGTACAGTTGTGTACATTTACCATAAATGTAGATGTTAGAGTGTATTCACTGGTGCAGCCATTACATTTATGTTATCTGCTTGCACTAGCCCTCAGTCGGCCTGATTAACAAAGTCTTGGGTCCTGCGTCAGTTGCTGTCCCTTCTGCCATGACATTAGGGGTATAAAACATGCAGCTGACACCATTACATCAGTTTTTCTTGCCCCAGATGTTAGGTGCCCCCCTAATGGGAAGCAATTAAATCTATAAATACAAGGATATAACTCCAGCAAAAAAGCAAATACACCAAAAAGCTTTTTGAGCATAGTAAGTTTGAGTAGAGGTATAGCCAAAAGAAGAAAGGGGGCTGGAGGGAGGGTAACCAGGACTGCAACAGTGAATACACTAGAACATCTACATTTATGGTAAGTGTACACAACTGTACTATGTTCTTCGTGTTTCACTGCTGCAGTCATTACAGTTGGGTAGATTCCCAAAGCTAAGGTTGGGAGGAGGAGGAATTTAAATAGAATTAGGACCAGCTATAAGGCCCTGCAAGACTGCAGTGGCAAAACCAGCTCTGGATTTAGTGAAAACTGGCAAATGATAATGCTTGGTGAAATTATGCACAGAACTCCCGGTAGCAGCTTCTAGGATGTCCCTGGTAGGGACGCCTCTGAGAAAGGCTGTAGAGGTAGATGCAGCCCTGGTTAAATGGGGTCTAATGCCCTGTGGGATAGGTTTTCCATACTGCTTATAGCAGAAATGAATGCAGTGGCCTATCCATTTTGAAATGATTTGTTTTGAAATAGCTTTCCCATCTGTCCTTGCAGCAAATGCCACCAGCAGTTGTTCAGATTACCTTTGAGGTTTTGTCCTGTCCAAGTAGAATCTAAGCTGTCTTTGCACATCTAAAGAGTGCAGTATCCATTCCCCTTTGTTCTGTGGGTTAGGAAAGAAGGTAGGCAAATGAATGGACTGATTAAGATCCACACTGGATACCACCTTGGGTATGAAGGAGGGATTGGTTCTGAGGGACACCCTGTCCGCATGAAAGATGATGAAAGGTTCCACTGCCATAAGGGCCTGTAATTCAGATATCCTTCTTGCATAAATGATTGCTAAAAGGAAAGCTGTTTTCCAGGAAAGAAATTTTAAATCTGCAGTAGCAGCTGGCTCAAAAGGAGGAAAAGTGAGTTTCTCCAAGACAAGGTTAAGGTCCCAGGCTGGAGTTGGAGCTCTCCTTGGTGGCCTTAAATTTTTGGCCCCTCCGAGGAGCTTGAGAAATGGGTGAGTGAAGAGGGGAGGCTCTGTGCTATAATGAGCTGAAATGGCTGAGGCATGAATTTTGATGGAGGAAAAGGACAAGCCCTTATGAAGCATCTCGGTCAAGTATTGCAGAATCGGAGGTGAATTTGGCACTGCTGCATTCATTCCTTGAGATTGGTTCCAGGCACAAAATCTTTTCCATTTTGTAGTATAACATTTTTTCTAGTACTAGGCCTCCTTGCCTCTAAAATGATATCCATCACGGACTTACTGAGGGATGGTAAACGAGAGATTAAGTAATTAGCCAGGCTGCTGGGTTCAGGGTTTGCACCTGAGGGTGCAGAATCTGGATCTCCTGCTGAGACAACAGGGAAGGAATCTGAGGCAGGTGCCATGGGGCCAAGCATGGCACTGCACAAGAGGGGGTACTACCAGTGTTGGTGAGGCCAGTCTGGTGCAATTAAAATCATCCTTGGCTTGTCCTGTTTGATCTTTAGTAGTACCTTGGAGAGAAGAGGCGGAGGAGGAAAGGCATAAACAGATAGGTTTTTCCAGCTGAAGGATAGAGCATCCACTTTCTAAGCTAGCTTGTGGGGAATCCTTGTGCAAACTTTGTCCAATTCATGGTTCTGGGGGGTGGCAAACAGGTCTACATCTGGGTTCCCGCATTTACTTGTCAACATGTTGAAAATCCTTGGTTCCAGTTTCTGCTCGTGTGGGTCCATGAGGTTTCTGCTTAGTCCATCTGCCAGTGTATTTAGCTTTCCTGGCAGGAACTGAACTTGTAGATTCACTTGGTAGCTCAAGGATGTGGTCCACAATGCTATGGCTAGTCTGCAGAGGGGGGTAAGAATGTGTACCCCCCCTGCTTGTTTATGTACCACATGATAGTGGTGTTGTCAGTCTTTACCATTAGTTGTCCTAGAAGAATGTGGTCCTTGAAGGCCGTCAGAGCATTCTGTACAGCTAACATTTCCTTTTGATTTATGTGCAGGTGCATTTGACTTGGGCTGCATTTGCTCTGAATGCACTTCCCTGCCAGGTGAGCCCCTCATGCATAGTCTGATGCGTCTGTTAAAATTTGGGCGGCAGGGGGTAGTGTGAATGGTAGTCCCCTGTTTTGGTGGCAGGCCTCTGCCCACCAAAGGAACTCTAGGCATAGGCAAGGTATGATACGGATCCTTGATTCTAGATGCTGTGAATGTTGACACCATAGGCTTTGAGATACCATTGTAGTTTCCTTATATGCAGCCTTGCATATGGAATTAGAAGAATGCAGGAGGCCATGAACCCCAAAGCTTGCAGTATTTGTCTTGCAGATAGCTAGGTTTTTGTGGCCACTTGTTTGGCATAGGTTGTCAAATTAATCCGTTTCTCTGGCATGAGGAAAGCCATCTGGGAAGTTGTATTCAAGTTTGCTGCCAGGAATATAACTTGTTGACAGGGTACCAGGCGTGATTTCTTTTCGTTTATGGTGTAACCCAGACAAGTCAGTACCCTTTGAACAAAGGCCAGATTACAGAAAAGTATGTCCTGGCTTTCTGCCTGAATTAGACAATCGTCCAGGTATGGGTATATTTATTTGCTTGCAAAATGCAATGACTGGAGCTAGGCACTTTGTGAATACCCTGGGTGCAGTAGATAAGCCAAAGGGCAGTGCAGAGAACTGATAGTGCATGTAGCCTGCTTTGAAGTGTAGGTATCTTCTGCAAGATTCCGTGATAGGGATGTGCAAGTATACTTTTATGTCTAGTGTTGCCAACCATGCATCTTTGCCTAGTGTAGGAAGCAGCTGGTGAAGAGTCAGCATTTTGAATTTTGGAATCACCAGAAAGGTGTTTAGAATAGAAAAGTCCAGGATAGGATGCCATGTATTGCCTTTTCTGGGTACCAGGAAAAGTCTCAAACAGAAACCTTGTCCCTTTTCCTCTTCTGGTACCAACTGAATAGCCCCCATGTTTAAGAGGGAAAGTACTTGATTTTGCACCTCTGCCCACTGATTTGGGGGTAGATCTGGCCACCCGCTTGGTGCTGGTAACATGTGGAAGTGAAATCTGTATCCTTGGGACACTATATTTAAAACCCATTTGTCCTGGGTAATGAGTTTCCAGTTTTTGACCTGCAGACCAATCTTTCCGCCTAAAGTGCTCGGAAGTTTTAAAAGCAAGTCATTGAGACAGTTTTGCATTGGGGGTCGTCTTACTACTACAGATTTGTGTGCTGAAACCCCCCACTGCTTAGTCACGTGTCCCTTGGGACTGAAACCTGGGGTTTCTGCTATGTCTGGGTTAGGCTTGAGAAGACCTGGAAGGGGCTAGAAAGGACCAATTCTTAGACGGCCAGTGCCTACTAAATCGAGGAGGCTGAACTTGTAAGAAATATTTAACAGTTTGCATAGATTTAGCTTTATCTTTCATCTTAAACACTTCCTCAGTCTTGTTGCCAAACAGGCAGCCCTGATTTAAGGGAGCATCCAACAATTTAGCTTTAACATGATCAGGCAAATATTGCTCCTTAAGCCAAGCATGCCTTCTGAGCACAGACCCAGTAACAGCAGCCCTGCTAGAGGCCTCTAATGAATCAAATCCACATTGCAAAGTATATTTTCCAACCTGTTCAACAGAATGCATTAAATCCAGTTATTCTTTATTTTCAGCACAGTCAGGAATCATTATTTTCTGTTTAAGCAATCCAATAACATGTTGTTGATACTTTAACATATGAAACCGGCAGTTTAAGGCCCAATGGGTAAGGTTGCAGAAGTGTAAACCATCTTACCCCATCTATCCAGCTCCCAGGAGTCTCTATCAGAGGGGGTAGGATTTTTAGCAGTAGAAGCCTTAATGCCCTTGGGTCCCTGTGAAATAGTCTCTGGATCAGAAACTGGATTTTTAAAAAGGAACTTCTGTGAATCAGGAACCCTGTAATATCTGTCAGATTTTCTGGGAGCAGGAGGAAAAGAATCAGGGGCCAAACTAGATTTTGAAAAGGCATCGACAAGGTCTAGTACAGGAGGTATAGCTAAAGGCCTATGCCGAGACAGGAGTTAAGAAATCCTAAAGCCTCTTTTTTGAATCAGGAAAAATCCTGGCTTTCCCAGTGGAAATGCACTCAGAGTATGTAAGGTCTCACCAAAAGAACAGAGTCCTCTGCATCAGAATCCTCATAAGTAGATAAGGGCAAGTCTAGATCATAAGAATCAGAAAAATCAGAATCTTGGTCAGAAGATTCATAAACAACTTCAGTCCTAGGTCTCTTCGAAGAGGGAGGTTGGCTTCCCCTGATTAGAGAGTTACAAGATCTTCAAGCATTCTTATTTGTTTTTTAGGCATAGAGGCCTGAGCATGCGGGCTGGGCGTCTGTTTCTAGGCATGGTTCAAGATTTTGGCCTAAATGAAGGAGGTGTCAGTTTAATATGCAAGTCCATAGGCCTGAATACACTCACAGAAGCTGGTGCCGGACCCATCCAAGGTAGAGATATCAGCAGGTTCCACAGTTGAAGTATCTCACGGCATACCAGACTCTGAATGGGTCTCAGTAGAGGCCTGTGAGTCAGAAGTAGTGGGTATCAGGGGCAGAGAAAGGGCCTGAGTACCGGCGAACTGGCGACTGGCTTAGAAGAGTCATCGGCAGCTGTGGACCTCGGCGGCCTGTCTTTATCTTTGCATTTTTTTCAGAATCCCGGTAGCCGGATGGCTAACCAATGACATTTCTGGATAAGTAAACTGAGAACCAAAGTATTTAGAGGCAAAAATAGACCAACAATGGATAGTGCACTGATTAAATAAAGAATGTAACAGTCCACGGCACACAGGATCCGAGACCAAATAATCCAGAAGCAGGCAATGAAGTCAAATTCTTTTAATTTCACAAACAGCACACGTAAATAGTTCTTAATAGAACAGCAACACAAGTAAGTCAAGCGCTTTCACCCAGTGTATTACCAGGCTTTCTCAAGACAGAAAACAAAGTTGCCCATTACACAACACTTTTAAATAGCTCAGTTAATTAAATAATAACTCCACCCATCAGTTAATAATTAATACTTGGATAATGTGCTAAAAACTTAATACAAGGAGAAACAGTTTCTCAGGTTAAATCATGTGTATCTGTGTGAGAAATATTTCTTGCTTAGTCAGTAACGATGTAATGCAGTGACATCAGCTAGAAAACTCCACATTTATTATAAGGGTATTTCAAACAACTATTTATTTATTCAACTATTTAATTATTTTAACTTTATTATGATGGAAATGTGATTTGACCTTGATTTTAAATTATTTTATTACAGCCAACTACAGCAGATTTTAACTGCTATTTTAGTCATGATGTATTTTAACAGAATTTTGCACTGTACAAAGCACTTTGTATGATATCATTACTGACTAAGCAAGAAATATTTCTCACACAGATACACATGATTTAACCTGAGAAACTGTTTCTCCTTGTATTAAGTTTTTAGCACATTATTATCCAAGTATTAATTATTAACTGATGGGTGGAGTTATTATTTAATTAACTGAGCTATTTAAAAGTGTTGTGTAATGGGCAACTTTGTTTTTTGTCTTGAGAAAGCCTAGTAATACACTGGGTGAAAGCGCTTGACTTACTTGTGTTGCTGTTCTATTAAGAACTATTTACGTGTGCTGTTTGTGAAATTAAAAGGATTTGACTTCATTGCCTGCTTCTGGATTATTTGGTCTCTGATCCTGTGTGCCGTGGACTGTTACATTCTTGGTTCAACTTCGCTTTACACGTCACTGATTAAATAAAGCACAAAACCAACAGCAAGGAATGTCATTGTCAGGGCCTAGGCAAGGAATACAGTACGAATGAAAATCTTTGATCTTTGTGAGGTATTTGCTTTCCACAAGTAACGCAATTAACTTTTACGGACATTGGTAAGGAGCAAGAAAAAGTTTCCCCAATGGGGTACTTAGCTTTAGTTGAAGACTTCGGTTCTGAAACTCGAAAACAAGAATTTCAGGAGTCGGCTGAGCGGCACTTGTGAACTGCTTCTGCTTCTGGCACCGCATGGCAAGAAAGACTGATGTAATGGCATCGGCTGCATGTTTTATACCCCTGACGACCTGACATCATGGAAGAAGGGACAGCAACCGATGTAGGACCCAAGACTTTCTTAATCAGGCAGACTGAGGGCTACTGCAAGCAGATAACCCAAAAGTAATGACTGCAAGAGTGAAACACGAAGAACATCGATATGGGTTACATCCTGCAATAATATAAAGGCCACTAACCTTTCAAAGTTTCAGGGAACCCTCTGTGCACCCAAACTGTCTGGAGGCTGGAGCAGAGTTGACATGTTTACAAGCAAAGCCCTTCACAGCTTTGTTGCATGCAAAAAGAGGGAGACTGGGCCCTAAAAGGACTATGCTATGATCAACAAAACATAGATGTCCACACCCTGACAAAGAAAAAAAAAAGGGGGGGGGTGGCTACTGCAGCCATGATCAAACAGCTATAAGTTCAACTTACACAACTGTACTTTGTTCATCATAGTGATCACTGTGGCAGTAACCTTAATTATATGGGTAGATTAGCACAGCTAACTACATTTGGGAGGTGGAAAGAACAGTCCAGGAACCCTTGTAGACTGATCTGGACCTAGAGAAGTACAAGCTTATAGTGCTTTGCAAAGGTATGTACAGAGGACCAAGTAGCAGCTTCTACAGTATTTCTAGAATCCAACCCTTTCTAAAAAGGCCCTGATAGATGGGGTCTTGACCCTGCCTGGAATAGCTTTATAGTGAGTATAACAATAGGTAATAGGCTTAGACAACCATTTGGAAATAAGTCTGTTTTGACACAGGCGGTCCCTTCTTAACCTTCGCAAGAAATAAACAATTGATTCAAAAGATGAGAGAGTTAGAGTTCTGTCAAGATAGTATCAGATGTCTGCGGACATCCAAGGTATGGAGTATCCTTGCCCTCATTTTTATATTCATTAAAGCAAGTGGAGAGATGGACAGTTTGGCTTAAAGTAAACCTGGATACCACTTTGAGAACAGGATTAGTTCTCAAAGGGAACCTGTCCCTACAGGAAGTGAGATGAGTTGCAAGCTGTTACGGTGAGTCAACCTTAAGATAGGTCTGCTCTCTGCAAGAAGGGTCTCAATAAAATGGTTTTACATGTTAAATACCTCAAGTCAGACAGATTGGCTGTTTCAAATGAAGCAAATGTTAACTACTCTAACAAAAAAGATCCCAAGGTGGAGCTACCAATTTACTTGGAGACCTCTTAGACCTTTCAAAGTTATTTTGTCAGACTGCCTTGAAAGTGGAGGCCCTATGGGCAGACTTGCTGAAATGATGGATAAACCTTGACAGAATTAATCCACATAAATACTGTAAAATGAACTGGCCCTGAATGGGTGTTTGTTATGTTGTTGCCACCAGCTAGAATTTTCCATTTACTAATATATAATTTTCTAATAGCAATCTTGCTTGGCTCCATTAGTACCAGATGCACATCCTCCATAAACAGGGGCCTAAAAAGCGTTAAGACTATAATCTTGGCAGACAAGTTTTCTTGGCAGACAGTTTTTGTAACTGTTTGGGGGTGGGATGCATCAAACACAGCTGTCCTTTTGGAAGTAGATCCAGTCGGAGGAAGCTTGTAGCAACTGCCCCTGGCCATTACCAAAAGAAGGGATAAGGACAGTTACCTAAGCCAGAATTGAGGCAGTCACCAGAATGATCTTGAGGGACTGCTTCTGAATCTTAAGTACACTGGATACTGGTGGAAAGGGTAAAAAACAAAAGAAAAAAGTCTAGCAAGGTTAGACTTTCCACTGTGTGATTCCTTAAACCTCTTGCATTAGAGGCAGCATTGTTTATATATGCAAATGACCCTTTAAGGACACCAGGCATTTTCGCTACATGGCAATTCTGTATGTCCAGGACTTTTTTTCTTTACAAGTCTATAAGAAGGCTGAAACATGCATGTCCACAGCTAGTGGGGTTTGGCTTTAGTGGCATGAATTTGTCCATTAATAGACTTGGAGAAAAAGGCCATGGAAATTCAGAATTGCCATATAGCTGAAACACCTCATGTCCTTAAAGGGTCATTTACATATATCCCATGTTGCCTCTAAAACAAGAGGGTTAAGGAATCACACAGTGAAAAGTCTAGCCTTGCTAGATTTTTCTTCTGGTTTTTACCAATTGTTTTTTCCTGTGTGACCTTTTTACTCATTGTATTAGCAGAAAGGGTCGAAAAGCATACAGAAATATTCCTGTCCAAAGAAAAGGCATCCATTTTACAGGACTTCTTACAGAGTCCTGGAACAGAATCTTGTCAGTTGAATGTTCTGAGAGGAGGCAAAACAGTCTATATAAGGAACTCCCCACAGATGGATCAAAATGCTTGAAGACCCACTGATCTAGTTTACATTCGTGAGGGTCTGACCTAGTCTTGCTCAGCTTGTCTGCCAAACATACTCTGATGGAATGTAGGATGCCTGTAGAGTGAGAATGTGTTGTGAAGCTACATCCCAGTTTAACATGGCTAATCTGCAGGGGGTATAACCTGGTCCCCCCTTGGTTGATGTACCACATGACTATGCTATTGTCCAAAGCCATTTGAAAAAGGTCTGAAATATCTTTGGCTCCCAGGAGAGTAGAGTGTCTTCATCAGGGCAAGCATCTCCTAGATATTTATGGGCTTCAGTCAGTCCCTGGATTTACCATACCCTGCACTTTTATTCCTCTTGAAACTGCTCCCCAAGCAAAGTCCAAAGGTTCTGTGGTAAATGACTGCTTTACAGCATGAAAAGAGAACTGGACTTAAAGGTTATCCATTGTCTCCATCAAAAGAGTTATCTTCTGACAAATCCCAGCAATGGGATTCATAAATAATAGTGTGTTGATGCTGGGACAAAAGATATTTCAGACACCAGTGCATCTTTCTCATGTGAAGTCTTGCCAGGGGTGTCATGAAAATTATAGACGCCATAAGACCCAAAATCTTGCAGTATTACCTCACAGTGACTGAAGGCAGAATGGAAAACCTTAGAAACAGATATAAACAAGGATCTATTTTATCCTGTGGAAAAACACCTCTGAAATGAGGCGTCTAGGTCACATCCCATGAACACAATCTTCTGTGATGGAGTCAAAAAGACTTGACTGTTGAATCCCAGCCAGTGTAATATCTTTCACCCAGGACAGAAAAGCTTTGCAATGATAAACAAGTCATCTAAATAAGGGAAAATGTGGATACCCTGTAGCCTGCAAAGAGCTATAAACGGAGCTAGACACTGGACTATTCACTGCAACAAGAGTTTTCTCAAAGGTGAAGGTAAAAAACTGAATGAGTTTCAGATATACAAAACCTTACGAAATGTCTGAAGTCTGGACAAATTGGGATGTTATAAGCATCTTACAAGTCATATTACCAAGAAACTTTAAAAAGGTAACAGGTTGTGAAGTGATTTTTAATTAGGGCACAAACAGGTTTAGGAAAGAGAAACCCAGAACTTGTCTACAAGCATTTTCTTCCTTTGGCACTATGAACATCCTTGAATAAAAAAACATTCCCCACCTGGGAAGGAGGAAAGTACAGTTGTGTACACTTACCATAAATGTAGATGTTCAAGTGTATTCACTGTTGCAGTCATTACATTTGGGTAATCTGCTGGCTGGTTGCCCTCAGTCAGGCTGAATTCTAAAGTCTTGGGTCCTGCGTCAGTTGCTGCCTCCTCTTCCATGACGTCAGTTCATCAGGGGTATAAAACATGCAGCCAACACCATTTTCTTTAGTTTTTCTTGCCCCCAATGTCAGGTGCCCCCCCAGAAGGTAGCAAATTATACACACACACACACACACACATCAATATAAACTTTACCTTCATCTACAAGCAAATACACCACATAGGTTGTAGAATATAGAGAAGGAAAGATAACCTCCAGAATGACAGAGGGATGGTGGGAGGGTAACCTGGACTGCAATAGTGAATACACTTGAACATCTACATTTATGGTAAGTGTACACAACTGTACTATGTTCTTCATGTTTCACTGTTGCAGTCATTACATTTGGGTAGAATCCCAAAGCTATGGTTGGGAGGCTGGAGCTAACCAGTATTAGGTACAGCTATAAGGCCCTGCAGAACTGCAGTGGCAAAGCCTGCCTTGGACTTAGAGTAGAGAGGCAAATGATAATGCTTTGTAAAGGTGTGAACAAAACAAGTAGCAGACTATTGAATGTCTTTGGTTGGTACTCCTCTGAGAAAGGCTGCTGAAGTAGCTGCAGCTCTAGTGGAATGAGACCTAATGCCCTTGGGCACAGGTTTACCATGGTGTAAGTAGCAGAAACAGATGCAGTGGCTTGTCTGCTTTGAAATAGCCTTTCCTTCTGATCTTGCAGCATATGTCACTAGTAATTGCTCAGTTTTTCTTAGAGCTTTAGTTCTGCTCAAGTAGAATCTTAGCTGTTTGTGTATGTCCAAGGAATGCAGAATTCTCTCCCCTTGTTCTGCGGATGTAGATAAAAAGTTAGCAGATGAATGGTTTGGTTAACAGCCACACTGGAAACCACCTTAGGCATAAATGTAGGATTTGTCCTCAGAGACACCCTGTCTGGGTAAAATATGATAAAAGGCTCTACAGCCATGAGGGCTTGTAGCTCTGAAACTCTTCTTGCTGAAGTAATTGCTAGTAGCAGAGCTGTTTTCCATAAGAACTTTATATCAGTGGTAGCAACTGGTTCAAATGGAGGAAGGGTGAGCTTTTCCAACACATAATTGAGGTCCCATGTAGGTAATGGTGATCTTCTAGGAGGCCTTACATTTTTGGCTCCTCTAAGATACTGCTTTAGTAAAGGATGAGAAAAGATTGGTGGCTCTGTATTGTAATGAGCCGAAATGGCAGAGGCATGGATTTTAATCGATGAGAAAGATAGGCCTTTGTCAAGCATCTCAGTTTAGTATTGCAATATCTTAGGAATATTTGGTTCTGCTGTATCAGTGCCTTGTGCTTGATTCCAAGCACAGAATCTCTTCCATTTGTCAGCATAAGATTTTCTAGTACTAGGCCTTCTGGCTTCCAAAATAACATCCGTCACAGCTTTACTGAGAGGTGTTGTTTGTATAACTACATGATCAGCCATGCTGCCAGGTTCAGTGTCTGTAGTTGATTGTGCAGGATCTGATTGTTTTGCTGGGATAGTAGTTGAGGTCTTTGAGGTAAGGTCCAAGCTGGTATTGAGACAAGTTCCTTAGGATTGGGTACCAGTATTGGCGGGGCCAGTCCGGGGAAATTAGTATCATCTTTGGTTTCGCTTGTCTGACTTTTAGGAGGACCTTGGGGAGAAGAGGCAGAGGAAAGGCGTAAACTGATAGGTTTTTCCAACTGAAGGATAGGGCGTCCACTTTCCATGCTTGTCTGTGATAAGCCCTTGTGCAGAATCTATTCAATTGATAATTTTGAGGGGAGCCAAATATATCTAGGTCTTGGCTCCCCCATTTCTCTGTTATCATGCTGAAGACTTGTGGATTTAGTTTCCACTCGTGAGGATCCATTAGGTTTCTGCTTAACTCATCTGCCAGAGTATTTTGCTTTCCTGGCAGGAATTGAGCTTGATGACGTATTTGGTAGGTCAAAGCTGTGTCCCACAGTGCCATGGCTAATCTGCAAAGGGGGTATGAGTGTGTGCCCCCTTGCTTGTTTATAAACCACATGACCGTGGTGTTATCCATCTTTATCAGTAGTTGTCCTGGATGAAGTAAGTCCTTGAAGCCTGTTAGGGCATTTGAACAGCTAGCATCTCTTTCTGGTTGATATATAGATGCATTTGTTTTGGGGTCCATATGCCCTGAATGCATCTTCCTGCCATCTGGGCCCCCAGGCATAATTTGATGAGTCTGTTAAGGTTCAGCTGGCAGGGGCTAGAGTGAAGGCCTGTCCCATGTTTTGGTGACATACCTTTGCCCACCATAGAAACTCCTGTTGTAGGCAGGGAATAAGAGGAATCATTGCTTCCATACTGTGAGGAATGTTGACTCCATAAACGTTTTAGGTACCATTGTAGTTTTCTCATATGCAGTCTTGCATATGGAATCAGTAGGATGCAGGGTGCCATGAAGACCAGAGCCTGCAGAATTTGTCTTGCAGATAACTGGGTTTTTGTTGCCATCAGTTTGAAGTAAGTAGTCAGTTGCCTTTGTTTGTCTGGCGTGAGGTAAGCCATCTTGGGCAGTTGTATTCAAGCTTGCACCCAGGAATGTTATCTTTTGAGGGGGTACCAATTGTGATTTCTTTTTGTTTATTGTGTACCCTAGGCATGTTAGAAGCCTTTTCACAAATGCCAGGTGTCGAAGAAGAATGTCCTTGTTCTCTGCTTGAATGAAACAGTCGTCCAAGTAAGGATATAGTTGTATACTTCTTTGGCTGCAAAATGCAATTACTGGTGCCAGGCACTTTGTAAAGACCCTGGGTGCAGTAGATAAGCCAAAGGGCAGTGCAGAGAATTGGTAATGCATTAAGCCAGCCTTGAATCTGAGGTATCTTCTGCACGATTATCTTATTGGGACATGCAGGTATGCCTCTTTTAGGTCTAAAGTCACCAGCCATGCATTCTTGCCCAGTATGGGCAAAAGCTGCTGCAAAGTCAGCATTTTGAATTTTGGAATGTCCAGGTATGTATTCAAAATTGATAAATCCAGTATTGGCCGCCAGGCCTTGTCCTTTCTGGGTACCAAGAACAGTCGAGTAAAAACCTTGTCCTTTTTCCTGTTCTGGTTGAATGGCTCCCATATCCATGAGGGACGTAACATGTTTCTGTGCCTCTGCCCATTAAGTTTTTGGCAGATCTGGCCAACCATTTGCCATTGGCAGAGTGTGGAAATGGAATCTGTATCCCTGTGATACTATGTTTAGTACCCACTTGTCCTGGGTTAACTGCCAATTTTGAGCAAAAAGTGCTAATTTTCCCCCTATGGGTGCTGCCAAAAGATAAGTGCTTGGTGTAGGCAGAGGGAAGTTATTGGGATTGTTTTCTGTAGGTTTGCACTTTATCTCCTCCAGATTTGGAGGTAGAAATGCCCCATTGCTTTGACCTGCATGAATCTTGCACCTGGTATCTGGAACCCTTAGGGCATCTGGATTTACCCCTTTGAGCTCTGTCTGACACAGGAAAGGACCAGTTTTTTGTAGGCCAGTGTCCACTGAATCTTGGTGGCTGCACTTGTAAGAAGTCTAACAGTTTACATAGACTTAGCTTTGTCTTCCATTTTCTTTAAAACCTCTTCTGCCTTAATACCAAACAGAGAATCATGCTGTAAAGGTGCGCCTAGCAATTTAGCTTGAACATGATCAAGTAAATTTTGTTCCTTTAGCCAGGCATGCCTCCTAATCACAGATCCAGTAACTGCAGCCCTGCAGGAGGCCTCTAAGGAGTCAAAACCACATTGCAAAGTATGCTTTCCAACCTGTTCTGCTGCATACAATAATTCCTGCAATTCTTTATTTTCTGCACATTCAGAAATCATCATAATTTTCTGTTTCAGCAATCCCATAACATGTTGTTGGTACTTTCAGGGTCAATAGCAGGGTTTCCAAATGAAAATTTATGAGAGTCAGGGACCCTATAATATCGGTCAGGCTCACTGGGAGCCTGAGGTAAGGAATCAGGGGTCAAGCTTGACTCCAAAAACACATCCACAGTGTCCAAAACAGGGAATGGCTAAAGGCCTGCACTGAGGGAGAAGAAGGAAATCCCTGAGCCTCTTTTTTGATTCTGAGAAGTCTTGACTCTCCCCGTGAAAATGCTCCCTCAAAGTATGCAAGGTTTCTCCAAATGAATAATCCCCAGGAGGAAATGCAGATGGTACAGAGTCCTCTGCATCCGAATCCTCATAGGGAGGTATAGAGAATTCCTGATCAGAAGAGGAATCGGAAGAAATAGAAACCTGATCTGAAGATTCATAATCAATGTCTTGCCTAGGCCTCTTATCTGGAGGGGGATGGGTACCCCTAATCAAGGTAATAAGGTATTCTGCCATTCTGATCATCTTTTTTTAGGCATAGAGGCCTGTGCACGTGGCTCATGCATCAGTTTTTTAGTTTTAGAAGATGCTTTTGTCTTTTGTTTTGCAGCTGTCTTCGGTTTGATATACAAATTTTGAGGTCTGAATACAGCCTCAGAAGCCGGTGCCTGACTCAGCAGCTCCGGACCCATCCGAGGGATATACATCAGTCAGTTCAATACCTTGAGTATCTTGCGGCATGCAGAACTCCACATGGGTGTCAGTAGAGGCCTGCGACGCAAAGGTGGCGGGTATCAGGGGCTGCAAAAGCGACTCACTGAGTACTGGTGACTGGCTTAGGAGAAGCTTCGTCAGTTTTGAATCTCGACTGCCTTTCTCCATCCTTTTCTTTGCATTTTTTTATGTACTCCGGTAATCGGATTGCTATCCAACTACATTTTTGGATAGTTAAATCTGTTTCCAAAATACTTTGAGGCAAAAATATACAGATGCTTAATAGTGCGTTGGTTAAATCTAGCACAAAACCAACAGCCAGGTACGTTGTGATCAGGGCCTAGGCAAGGAATACAGTATAAATGGAAATCCTTATGGGGTATTTGCTTCCCACAAGTAATACAATTATTAACTTTTTCTGACATTGGTATGGAGCAAGAAAAAAGTTTCCTCAACAGGGTACTTAGCTTCAGTGAAGACTTCGGTTCTGAAACTCAAACTCGAATATTTCAGTAGTCTGTCGACCAGCACTTGCAAAATGCTTCTGCTTCGGGCACCGTGTGGCAAGAAAGACTAAGGAAAATGGTGTCGGCTGCATGTTTTATACTCCTGATGACCTGACATCAAGGAAGAGGAAACAGCAACCGACGCAGGACCCAAGACTTTGGAATTCAGGCCAACTGAGGGCAACCTGCTAGCAGATTACCCAAATGTAATGACTGCAACAGTGAAACACAAAGAACATCTGGATTCATCAGTCCTTGGGACAGCATGTGATGAACAGGGAGAAACTAGAGTCTGAAGGATGAGGTGCAACTCTCTAGAAGACAAGAATTTCCTCCCATTGTCATCTGTAACCGCAAATGAAATTCACAGCCCATTTGTCTAAAGCAATCTGTTGCCAAAAAGAAAACTGAATATCAACACTTTCTGGAAGAAAAAGGGGGCCATGGTGGGAGTGGGTCACAATGTCTCAGACATACTGGACTGTCCTTGGTTTTGGGAGGTTAGAGACTTCCTTTTGGAACTCCCTTGCTAATTACTCTGACAACTGTTTACCTGTATTCTGTTGAGACTATTCATTCTGTTTTCTGACAAAAAAGGAAGAGTTCATAGGATCAGAGGGTTACTAGGATACTGGCTCTTATATGCCTAGCCAAGAGAGTTTAGCCCATGTATGGGCAAATCAACATCCAATGCCCCTATCCAGTAGGGACATTGGTGGAATCCCAGGGATGTATTTTCCATTTTCCCTCCAGTTATGGTAGAGAGGTACTCTGCTTGACGTGGAGAAGGAGTCTATTCCACAGATGGGGGAGTCTCTGGGACACAACCTGTCCCACCAAGTCCTACTAATATCACAGACCAGGTTGAGGCCATGCTCACGGGTTGAGTGGAGCTTGACTTGTGGATATGCAGCAGTCCCATCAAGGCAGGGTCAGAGATCACCTTGTATGCCAGACAGAGGTCACCTCTGAGGAGTCTGTATGAAACTGAGTAGAGGGATTGGGCTTTTAGCCTGTGTACAGTAGAATTTTGAGGACCTGGATTCTCCTGGTGAGGAACCTCTATGATCTCTCCCAACTGCAGCATGTGCTTTGTGAGGTACATGCTGAAGGGGACATTGTACTCTATGGGCCTTATAAGGAAGAATAGAGGGATGTTATAACCTCTTTGTCCCAGAATGAGATACTCTTCTTTACGAGGTGGGCCACACAGAAAGCTTTCCATACAATGGAAGCAACATGGTGGTCGAAAGTCAGGTTGCTATCAATCTGGGTGCCCAAATCCCTCACAACTGATTGCCTGCTTAGGATATTATTAATGCGATAATTTGAGGACATCACTCTTCCCAAGGGGGATGATGATGCATTTTTTGGTATTCAGCTTGAAGCCATGTTTCTGGCACCAGTCATTTGTTTGGGTGACACCCTCTTGGAGGACGTCCATGTCACTAGGGGAATTGATGACAGTGCCCAGCTTGCAGTCATCTGCAAACTTAGTCAGACATAGCCCACTGGTTTTGGCTTACACCTCAGAAAAGTATATCCCAAATAACAAGACTCCTCAAGACTGAACCCTGGGGTACTCTGCTTGATACGGGTCTACTACTTGAGGTGGCTTCCCCTATTTTGACTAGGTGGGTTCCATCAGTGAGCCAGTTGGCTACCCATCCAGTAACATGCAGCTTAATGCCTAGTTGAGAAAGTTTAATATGCCTGAGTGGGAACAGTGTTGAAGGCTTTGGCCATGTCAAGGTAGGCAGCAAGCACCATCTTCTCTCATCCATGGCTTTTTTGACAGTTTCAAAAAAGTCAACCAAATTTAACAGACGTGACCTCCCCTTGAAGCCAAACTGTCTGGGATCGAGTGTTTGGAGGTTGCCGATGTCCTTATTAATGAGGTCCATGATAATCCATTCTATGGCCTTACAGATCAGGCTAGTTTGGCTGAAGAGACTAATTTCCTGGATTGGTGGACACTTCACCTTTGTGTAAAGTGAGAACAGTGGCCATCCTCCACTCAGCTGGAACAAAGCCAGCACTCAGGCTTTGGTTGAATAAGATGCCTAATGGAAGTTCCTGCCCGAATTCAAGCAGATGCAGGCTGGGATGTTACCAGGGTCCCATGGACACTATATTTTTGCCTTTGAGAGAGCAGTGATTACCTGATACCTAGATATAAGGGGAAGGGGGCAGGTACTGGGAATGTCCTGATTTACTGATGTGGGGACAGAGGGGTGAAATCTTTACTGAATTTGTCAGCCAGCAAGTTTTCTACATCTACAGCATTTGCATATGTGGTGCCCTTTACCACCAGTTCTGTACAGCTCTGGGTGCTTCCTTTGAGATTACATACATATGTGAAAGTGTTATGACAGTCTCTAGCAGATGTGGTCAAAATGGACTCGAAGTTTACTTTGGAGGATTTCACTAGTGCTCTTATTTGCTTGTTCAGGCTAAGGAGAGATTGCTTCCAACTGGGCACCTGCTCCTCCTTGGTCCTGGACAGCCATTTTTTTTCTCTTCTTGCAGAGTTTATTTATTGCAGATGTCCACCAGACATGTTTACCCTTCCTTGTGGAGGATGATTTAGTCTGGTCAGGTATTCCAGATTCCATGCATCTATATAGATGTTTGTATACTGCTTTGGTATAGTTTGGGATACTGGTGCCAGTTCCTAGAGGGGGAGGGGGCTATGAAGTTGTTTATACCATCCTTCAGGAGGAGGCTGTAATCAGCTTTGGAGAAAAGTTGTTTGTTTGAGTCTAGCTAGAGGGGAGTTGGGGGAGATGGTGGCTTTAAAACTTACCGCTTTATGGTCAGATCTTACCAGAGAGGCTGACAGTCCAAGAGATTTTCTTTCAACTACAGTATTTGGAAAAGGGCAGTTAAGAGAGTCCCTGGATCAGCTTGCTCCTTTCATCACACTTTTTTCTCATCTGTGTAGCAAAGGGCTAAACACAATCTCTATCCAAGGGAAATTAAAAAAAAAAAAAAAAGAGAAGACAGCGAGTAGTTGTGCAAAAAAGTTTTTAAAGCAGATTTCCCTCAAGAAGAAACCACAGGTAAAACATCCTCTTAGCTTTCACATTTTGTTAGAACAAACCTGACAATTCAAAATTCTGGAGAAAAAAAAATGTTGCAGAAGTATATACTTTTTTTCCCCATACTTCAGTTTTCACATCCTTACCAAAAACAGTACAATTTAGAATTAACTAAGGCTAAAGATGCTGGGTCAGGTTTGGGAATAGTATATAAAAAATGTAAAAGACTGAAGAATTTTATACATCTTATCTGCCTTTTTAGGGGCAGCTGGCTAAGAGGAAAACTGCAGACAGTAACACACTCCTCCACCAAATCCGACAGAACAGCAGGAATGTTTCTGGAAAATTCTTCTGTAACTACTCAATATTTTCTGAGGGACTGAGAAACCTCATTCTCCCACTGGAAACATGGGCACATTCTAGCAATAGTCTCAGTAAAAGAAACCCCTACAAAGAGAATTAGAAACAGAGCCCTCCTCAGAGACAGAATCAGAAATCAGAGGGGAAAGTGAATACTCTTACCCCTCTTCCTGTTCAGATTCTTTACCAGAAACTACTTGACAAGGATCAATAAGCTGAATTAAATGCCGAGCCAGACTCAGGAAACTACTACTGTGTAAAGAAATTTGAGTATATGCACGCTTGTTTTCTGTTTCTTTCTGACAGGAAAAATGGGGTCAACTGTGTTACTAATGGAAGCTGCTTCTCCAGGTATGGTCAAAGCATTATGGCACAACAGGGAAACCTTCACTGTTCCCATTAAGGGGACTCCAACAAGAGCAGAGAATGTGGTTAACTCCCGGTCCACAGAAAATGTAGGATCTGGGTTAAAATTTTAGTGGTCAGAGGTAAAACAAATGGCCACATCAGAGTCACCCACCTTCAGCTGAAGCAAAATGTTTGCTTTTGGTAAAAGCAGTTTGCTTAATTTTTTGTGTTTGGAAGAAAGACCGACTATGGGACTGGTAGTCAGTTCCATGGTCAATCTGAAAGTGATGCCTTTTTCTCAGGAAGGACCATGCAGCAAATTCTGGTAAAACTACCAGTCTACAAAAGTTCATAGGTTCATACTAGGCTATCTGCCCAAGGGCATTTATAAGCCTAGCCCAGAGTTTTGTGGCTTTCGCCACCCCTTTAGTTTGGAGGATACTATGCCCATTATTTTGCTGTGCCTCTGTAAAGCAGTGACACTGAGATAATCCCTGGGGTATATCTGCGATCTCCTATCCATTGGTCAAGATTTCTCTTGAACAAAGCCAGCGAGCTGCTCTGCCTCACATGTACCGGGATTTTGTTCCACAGCATAGGGAGTCTCTGGGTGATGAATCTGTCCCTCCAACACATCCTATTAATAACCGTGTCAAGGTTTAAGTCTCCCGCCCTTGTAGTTCTGAGGGATCTAGATTTTTTGAGGTGAAGCATGTTCATCAATTCCAGGTTGGACATGGCCTTGTATGTCAGGCACAGGTCACCTCTGAGCAGACAGTAAGCGACTGAATAGAGCTGGAGTTCCTTCAGCCGGGCAGCATAAGACATATTTTTGAGACCCTTTATCCTTTTGGTGAAGAACTTTTGGGGCCTTTCCAGTTGCTGCAGGTGTCGTGGCAGATACATTCCGAATGGGGCATTGTACTCAATCATTGGTCTGATGAGTGATGAGTACAGGGGGATGATGACCTCTCTTGATCTAGATGTGAATCCCTTCATGATCAGGTGGGCAATGTAGAAGGTCTTCCTAACTACTTTGGCAATGCGAGTGTCAAACGAAAGGTTACTGTCAACCTGGGTCCCCAGATCCCTAATAACCTCTTCTGTGCTTAGTGGATTGCCGCCTATATGGTAGCTAGGGGTAACCTTGTTTTTCCCGAAGGGTATGACTATGCATTTTTTGGCGTTTAACTTCAGGCCATGGCTCTGGCACCAGTTATCCATTTCTATAAGACCCTTCTGAAGGATATCTGTGTCAGATGTGTTCTCAACTATGGCGCCCAGTTTGCAGTCATCTGCAAATTTTGACAGCCATAACCCTCCTGTGTTTGCTTGTACTTCCGAAAAGTAGATGCCAAACAAGAGTGGGCCCAGGACTGAGCCCTGTGGGACACCACTTGTGACAGGCTTTGAGTCTGACATGGCGCCAGCAACTCTGACCCTGTGGGTTCTGTCACTTAGCCAGTTTGCAACCCATCTTGTGACGTATGGGTTTACATTTAAGCTGATGAGTTTTTCAGCGATACCCAAGTGGGGTATTGTGTCGAAAGCCTTCGCCAGATCGAGGTTAGCTGTGTGGACTGCCTTTCCCTCATCAATGGCCTTGGTGACTGTTTCAAAAAAGTCAACCAAGTTTAAAAGGCATGATCTGCCTTTGACAAAGCCAAACTGGGTTGGATCCAAAGTCTGCAAGTCCCCTATGTCTTTATTTATGAGTTCCATTATGATCCTTTCCATAGCTTTGCAGATCAGGCTTGTCAAGCTGATGGGACGGTAATTTCCAGGGTCGGTGGAGGCACCGCCTTTGTGAAGTGGGACCACAGTTGCCGTACACCTCTCCTTGGGTAAGTATCCTGAGGTGAGGCTAAGATTAAACAGCTGCCCTAACTGCGGGTTTAATTCCTCATTGAGTTTGTGGAGCACACAACCGGGGACACCATCTGGTCCCATGGATGCTGTGTTTTTTGCCTTGGAGAGAGCAGTTCTCACCTGAGCGTTGGAGATGTTTGGGGGGCTACAATCCTCTGGTATAGATATCTCACCTTTTGGAGGGGGGGGGAGAAGTTTGCACTGAACCTGTCAGCCAGTAGGTTGGCAATGTCTGTAGGTTCAGTAATTTTTACATCATTTTGAACTAATTCTGAGCATATCTGGGAGTTTCCTCCCAGGTTTCTAACATAGCTAAAGAAGGCCTTATGATTGTCTTTTGAGTCCTTAGCAACTTTTCTCTCAAAATTTGCCTTGGATGATTTTATGAGAGATCTTAGTTTTTTTTTTACTTATAATGATCAAGGGTGTCTTCCCTTTTAAGGATTTTGCTCTATCTTGTAGTAGCTTCCTCCTTTTGTTGTAGAGCTTGTTTATGGCTGGGGTCCACCAGACTGGACGCTTGCCTTTGGTACAAAGAGTCTTTGTTTTGTTTGGGATTGCCTGATCCATGCAGTCCTGTAGGTGCTGGTAGAAGGCATTTGTGAGTGATTCAGCGGCTTGAGTAATGGTTTCTGCAAGCTCAAGGGCCTTAAAAGAAACCACACTAGTCTTTATAAGTGTGAAGTCGGCTTTTGAGAAGTTCTTCACTGTAGTCTTTTTTTATCTCAGGTGGGGGCGGGATGTGGACTTCCAGTGAGATTAGTTTATGGTCTGATCTCACCAGTGAGGGGTATACTTCCGGTGTTGAACATTGTGATCCCATGTTCGTGATGATGAGATCTAGTATGTTATCTCCTCTTGTGGGGATGGTGACTAGTTGTTCCATGGCATTTGAGTTTATGAACTCTAGGAACCTTTGGGCTAGAGTGTTGGGGCTTGAGTAGTGATCCCAGTCTATATTCGGGTAGTTGAAGTCACCTAGTATGATGGTGTTTGGAGATACATTTATCCCCTCCAGTGTCTTCAGGAAGGCTGTGTGAGGTTCCTGAGATTGAGAGGGTGGTCTGTAACATGCTACAAATTGCTGAGCAGTCTTGCCTATGGTTAATTGCACCTGGATGGTCTCCGATGCATTGTGCATTGCCACCAACCTTGAGGTGTGGGTGTCCTTGATGAATATAGACACCCCCCCTCCTTTCTTGGTGTTGTCCGGATTTTGGGGCCGGAACGCATGATATGAGGTAAAACCTGATAGTGCCGGGGTGCTCTCAGGAGCCTTGAACCAGGTTTCAGTCACAGCACAGACATCGATGTTCTCCATACTGAGAAGGGCCTCGAGTGCGTGCATCTTGAGGTTGAGACTTCTGGCATTGAGCAGCATTACCCTTAGTTTTTTTCCTTTTTTGTGTTCTAGGGTGGTAGGTTTAGAATTTGAGCCTTGCCTAAAAAAGGCACTAGGGGGGTGGCAAGAGCCTTTGCCAATATCCAGAAGCCCAGGGGTGACAGGTGCAAGCAGTCCCTTGCAAAGCAGCATGGCTTGTCCAGCATCTCATCCCAGGCAGACAGACATTGGATCCCCTTTGAATGACACCAGAGTTTAAGCCAATTATTAAAGCTGATCATCTTGTCTCTGTATTGTGGCATCATTCTTGGTGAAGGAAGGATACTGCTCAAGGTCAGGGTCATACCTGCCTGGGCTACATAATCAGAGAGCTCCTCTGTCTCTTTTCATGTAGTCCAAGGAGGTACGTCTCAGGTCGTTCACACCAGCGTGGACAATGACAGAGTCGTACTTGTACCTGCTGTTGAGAGACCCGAGTGCTTGTGTTATGTGGAGGATTCCAGTTAAATTTGTTTTGTTACAGGAGAAAACACACTGCCAGCCCCACCAAGGAAAAATAAATACAACTTCTCCACAGAAAATACCACTTTTAAACTGATAGAAAAAGAGTGCTCAGTTTAAAAGTACACTACAGTTTTAAGACAGTCCATTAAAAAAACATTTCTTTCTTTGAAATAACTTTCATGAAAAGTAATACATCAATAAATTTAAGAAAGTGGAAGTATTTTTTCTGCCTGAAGGAACTTCTGTCCAGCAAAGAAAGCGCAAACTTGACTTTGATCCTCAAAAGCCACAGAGGAGTGTACTCTTTGGTGGCAGTAAAGCTCTGAAGGGCTTTGCGCCCGAAATTGTCTTAAGTCAGTTCAGCTCAAGCTGCCTGACAGTTTGGCAGTGTGGAAGGTGCCCGAAGCTTTGCAAACTGGCTTGTTGTTATATACTTGGCAGGATAGAACCCATACAGCTAATGCTATTGCAGCACTGATCAATATGATGAACATCCACTGTTGCCTGGGCCTGAAAGAGTCGGTGAAATTACAGGATTCTTTCTGAATCTCCAGAAGTACCCAAGGTAACAGTGGAAGAGCATACATGAACAATCCTATCCAAGGAAATGAAAAAGCAACAGTCTTCCATATCTGCGTGGAGTCATGGAACAGAATTCTGCCAGCTGACTATTCAGAGAGGCAAAAAGGTCTGAAGAACTCTCCACAGATGTAGAAAATCTGTGAAGACCCACTGCTCCAGCTTCCATTCATAAGGTTTTGCATCTGTCCTCCTCAGCTTGCATGCCACACAATTTTGCTCTGACAATGCAAGATATCTGTAGGGAGATGGTATGGGCTATAGCTTTGCAGCACAAACATGGCTAGTCGCACAGAGGGTAAGATCTGGTTCCCCCTTGCTTATTTATGTACCACATACCTGTGGTATTGTAACTACTTTAAGAGGTCCTGGGGACCACAGATGATTCAGAGTTGACAACTTTGATAACAGCTAGCATTTAATTTATGCTTACATACTTTAGTTCTTTGTCTCACATACCCTGCACTTTTTTACCTCTTGATACTGCTTCCCTAGCAAAGTCTTAGGCATCTACTGTGGCTGACAGCTTTGTAGAAGCAGGGGAGAAAGGGAGAGTCAGTTATATTTGTCATCTCCACCAAGTGATCTCTTTTCATAAACCCCAGAACTGGAATTTTGAAAAGACAATGGATGCTGATGGACTTATGAGCTTGGACCCAACAAAGGGCGAGGATTACAATCCAAGAAGACATGACTGTTCTCTATGCAAAGAGAAAGCCCTTTCTACCCCCTTGAAAGCTGATGGATCAGGGGAACCTCCCCTCGGAGCCAAAGCCTCCAAAGAAGGGAGGTCAGGGTGACCTCTGGATCCAAGCCTCATGGGGGAGAATTTGATCTTGGCTGTCCAGGGTCGAGGCTCCAAGGGGAAGGGATGGATCCAACAAAGTCTGGGATGAACCCAACCCTCAGACCTAGCGCCGACCCCTTGGATCTGAGACTTGCTGTAATCAGAGGGTATCTGAGCAGAACCGGTCAGGGACACCAGAGCTGAAGAAAGTACTTTTCCTTGGATCCAATGCCAAACCTCTTGGGGATCTCGTATCGTGGGACTTAAAAGCCATAGGTTGCATCAGAAAAGGAGATAGAATGGGCTTGGCAGGGATGCTCACAGATCCATGAGGGGATGGAGGTGGCAGGGCACCCATCTGGATCAGAGTCCTGAGAAACATCTGGAGCACCAGATCCACATCTGATTCTGTCAAACTCCGAAGACCTGGAAGACACCATGAATACTGGTCTGGAGTCTTTCCTCAGTGTTTGAAAGAACTGAGAGGGTTGGGCAGGGGAAACGGGGTTCAGAGAAGAATTGAGAGGATTGGGCAGGACAGACAGGTTTCAGAGTGTACTCTAGTGAACAACTTCTGCTTGTCAGATTTGAGAAGGAGGTGGAAGTTAAAGGGGAGCTCACAGTAGGAGAAGAGCCTGTTGGATCACAGGAGGATTGTGGATCAAGGGCAGCCCAAAGGACTTCGGATTAGAGGAGGTCGGATCCAAAACCTTCCTAAGTTTCTCTGATGGCTCTGAAGCAGCCCTGGGGAAACATTTGAAGAGATCATTTTCTGGCATCCAAGGACTGGTTAGAGCCCCAGAAGAAGCTGAAAGCAAGCCTTTTAAGATGAATTTGCTGTGCCTGTCCGAGAGAACCCTGGGGTTAAAAAGTGGTCCAAACAGCACAGGAACTGAGATGGTCAAGCTCCAGGCAATAAAAGCACTTTTTGTGGGCATCAGAGTTGGGGATATTATGCCCACAAGTACACTTCTTGAATCCTGTAGGTTTCTTAGACATAATAAAGGCCAACAACATGCAAGGTACTGAGTAGCACTGTTAGGTTTCCCCACAAAAAAAAGAACCACTAGGAGAGAATAGAAACAAATGCCTAAAAAGGGAAATAAAAGGAATAGACAGAAAAATACACTGGTACCAACATGAAGAGAAAAAAGTTCAGAACAGGAGAGCAAGAAAATGAAAAACCCTGGCACCAGCAACTACAGAGGGAGGAAAGAATTGGTTACAATCTCTAACTAGCAAAAGAAAAAAGAACATTTAGGAAGGATACAATAGAAATTACAACTTATACCTCACAAACTCAAGACTGAATATCTCCGTCTTATCACAATGGCTTCAACCAAGAGGAGTTAGGGAGAGACTAGAGCATTATGGGTAGAGGGATGAGCTCGAGAATTGGATCCAAAGTCTTTTGTATGTGGCCGTGTTGGATCAGAACCCATTTGAAAGGAAGAATGAAAAGGGACATCAGATATAGTTCACCGCTTATTTTTGTCAGTTTAGTACCAAATTATTTTACCCGTGTCACTGACTAGCTACTACACAAAGAGAAGACCCTAACTTTTCAACAAGTACTATTGCAAAACTGAAAGTTAAGAAAGCTGGCTAAATCTAACCTGTATCATGCTCAACTTCATACCTGAGGAACATATCCTTTACTAGAAATCTTTTAGTTTAACTGAGTCATGTCAAAAGTTTTCCAGTGCTACTTCCACTACGAGATGTTCAGATCTCTTCAGATGCAGCACTCTTTTCACATGCTTTTCTAATGATCTCAAATACAGCAGCTAATTGGAGATTACAAAGTGCACGAGAATTAACTGGTTCATGCTTTATCAAACCATGCCGATTAAAAATGTATTTCCTGTTGCACACCGTCTGCTGTACTACTAAAAACAGCTTTATCTTTCATTAACAGTGTCACAGAATATTAAAAGCATTTTTAAAACCATTCTCTACCAAAACAAAAGAAATTCATCAATTGGGACATAGTGTTACACTTCTGGAAAAACAGTATCACTCTTCTACAGTTACTCCACATACTATTTTGGAATTTTAAACAGATCACACTTCAACACAATCTAATAAAAGTAATAAGAGTTTAATGTGGTTTCGATTTTGATATTTTGGAAATAGAAAATTTCTGTGGGAGAACTTGAAAGCACAGTCAACTGTCTGGGTTTGGGGTCATCTCATCACCTGAAAAAAAAATTGTTTACAATTACTTGCAAGTTCCAGAAGAAACTCTTGATAGTTTGGATTTTGTAACAGAAAATAGCAGAATGGTTTCTCCAAAGTCACTGGGACTGAAAATGCACATCATTTACTTTTAATTATTGCAAATAAAGTTGCAGTGAAGCTTCCAGTGAAATGCATGCAATTTTTGACTTTGAAAAACAGGTGCTTCTTGAATCAGGTTTAAAAATGAGAGAGAGAATGGGGCAGAATATGCAGCTATTTCTAAGACTGTAGTGGATATTTAGCCACAGTATTTCATCTTTTGGGAGAGCCAGCTCTGTTTTACAGTTTTGTTTCTGATGCAATCTTGAATGTGTTTCACACAGAAAAAGCACCCACATATGCCATAACCTCAAATCATTTTTTTCTAAAGTCTACAATTAAAGGGAAGACTGCAACTTACTGATGAAAATGCCAATGAAAAATACATAAAAAAGACAGTTTCAGAGTGCTGAAGGTGCTTCTTCCCAGTGGGGTGCAGATGTTTACAAATTCATAAATCAGCTATGGACCCAATTAATAAACTATAACTAAGTTTGGACAATAATATTGAGGACCCAGGTGCCCAACAAGTTTGATTCAAGGGTTTGTTGATTACATGCAACATAACAATCAGAGCAGCTACTTTTTCCTGGCATTTAGAATGTATGGAAATATGTACTGGGAAACAAAAAGTTACCAAAACTTTTAGATTAGAATGATGAGGTTACGTTCTGTAGAGAAATAATGGACATTCCAGTTAGAGAATTATAAGCAGAGCTGCAAACTCTCAAACATTTATCATTGAATATAACAACATTAAAAATGTCTATTTCTTAAGGTTTAGATTTCAGTTGTTGTAAAACTGCTCAGTTTTATAATAAACAAAACCGTGTGTAAAGTTTGAAAATGTTTGCACTGCTACCTGTGTTCTGATGCTCCACAGATAATCCATCTTCAGACCCCCTCCACAAGATTTCAGTATGGAAAGTTTAGGTATTTTAGGTAATTATGGGTTAAATGGACAGCTCAGAAAGGTTATACAGCTGATCTGCAAAGTTATATACTTGGAGTTTGTAGTCCACTTGGTAGGCTTGGCAATTTTGTATTAAACAGCCATCTACAATAGTGATGAAGAGTTGACAAGACGCAGTTTTTGGTGATTATGCAGGTGTTTCTCCATAATCTACAGTTACCAGAATCAATGTGTTAAATTGTGGGCATGAAAATGGAGGTTTGGTTTTACAGTGAGGACTGCATCAATTACTATCTTGACAGGGCATGTATACTGCACTTTAGATAGATAGTGATGACCGTGGCTGGAGAATTAACGATGGCAACAAATCAGGTTCCTCATTAATGAGCAGCTTTTGTCATAACTTCAAATGATACATACTACATTCTACATATAAAGGAAAATCCAGTCAAGTTAATGAAAAGAATGAGCATAACTGGTCAAACGTGTGCGACAGGTATAGTCTGCTCAGTCATCAACAGGAAGCCTGGATTTTGTATTTATATTCGGTCAGGATGGGAGCTTTTTAATTAAATTTTCTAAATAAATATAAAGTTTAAAAAATTTTATTTTTACTGATTTTACACAATGTCTGTGTACGTGTAGTTGACTGAAAAGTAAAAGTGGTTGGCATAGTTGACAGCAAAGTAAAACTGGTTGGTTGTTTTAACCTCAGTGTCTCACCAAGTTTCACCAGGGCACCCACAGTGGTGCAGCGGTTAGCGTTGCCGTCTCACAGCAAGAGGTTCTCCAGCACGATCCTCGGCTGGGGTGACTTCTGTGGAGAGTCTTCCTCCCACATCCCAAAGACATGCTGCAGGTGGATTGGACACTCCAAATTGGCCCTAGGCGTGAGTGCATGCCTTCTGTGGAAGGTTGAGCCCCGGGCTGGCAACTCAACACTGTAAAACTCCACTGCCAATCATGAGCGGACAGGTGATCCGCTGTGGCGACCCCTAACTGGGAAAAGCCGAAAGACGTAGTCTCACCAAGTTTCACCACAGTTTGACCATCTTCTGGACTCTCTACATGGTTAAGATTACATCCTTAAATTTAGGCTATAACATTAGTATAGTGTTTATAAAATGAAGGAAATCTTGTAGTGCTAAGACAGCATAATGACAGCCTATCATTAATAAATCCAAAGTGTAGTCTTCTCAAAATCAACAGGAAGCTTGAATTTCTGTATTTATATTTGATGAGGATAGAAGCTTTCTAATTAAGTTTTATAAACACATATACAAGCTTGTACTTTTTGATGGTTATGTAGTTTTGATAGCTTACCTGACAAGTTATTAGATACTGATCACTGATTAAACCAATTAAAACACTAAAAAAAAAATCTAACTGAAAGTGTTATGAATATAATTCAACATCCCACAACAAATAGCAAACTAGGTTTAGTTTTAGCATATATGAAAATATATTGGTGCTAACACTGGTTGGACAAGTTTTACCAGGGTCACATGCCTTCTGTAATTAGGGGACTGCATTCATACAACACAGTACAGGAAATGACTTGTGTTTATAACGGCAGCTGTACCAAACACATTGGAGTCCAACATAGGGAAGATTTTTTCACAAGGTTTGAGGCAACTGGGGAGAGACAGAGGCACAACATGAGGTCAGCAGAGGACAACAGCACAATTACCAAAATACTTCTTATACAACTTAAGTAGCTAATATTTTAAATGCTAATACAATATCTTACAGTGGTGCTGTCGCAATCAAGCCAGAAAATGAGTGATGTGCTTAAGTTAGTGGGGATAGTATTTGCACAAAACTGTTGCATAACAAGAGCTTTGTGCTTTACTGCAAGGCACTGTCCAGTTTCAGTGATTGTTTATGGTTACAAGTGGACCACTGGTGCTCCCCCACCAAGAAATTCTGAAAGATGATGGTCAAGTATTTATTAGTAACAGTTCACAAAAAGATTTGAGAGTCTACCTGAAAGAATTTGAATGTGCTAGATACTTAAATTATCCAACTGTTTTACACAATCCATTACCTGTATTTTATTTTCCTCACAAGGCACCAACACAAAAGATCACACCTGCATTACTTCCTCAGTTACCCTTAAGATGCAGCACTGTGTTGCTGTATACAAGTTCAGGAATGCACAAGGTTCAGTAAAGCAGAACTCAAAATCTGAGTTTGCAAACCGTTTTATAGTACCCACATAGGTTGTAACTTCAAATCAGACTATGCTTAGTTGGGAAAGTGGGAGGAGGAATCTCTTTAAGCAGGAATGTCTGTGGATTTCCTGAAACAATTTTCAGTTCATTGGACCTACTTCTAGAACCACTTCTAGAACCTGTAGTAGACTCAACAAGCTAGAACCTGTAGTAGACTCAACAAGCTAGTTAGAATTGGTCAGTGCTAAGCTATGCTAAAGATTTTACAAAAAACGAGCACACTTCTTGCCTTTTAATTTTCTAAATGTGGAACAGTATCACACAAAATGGTTGAGCTTTACATAGTTAAAAACCAAGGCTTTCCTTTTGGTAAAAAGAATGATTCACCATCATTTTCTCTCCATGTTAAAAAACTTAACAGTGAATGTGGGTAAGCCTTTTCAATGTGGTACAATGAAGTTTTATGACGAGGAATTACTCCTTAAATAAGAAACAATTGGAAAAGAACAGATGCAAAAAACAGTTGGTAAAGTTTACCTCACCAGTACTCTGAGAAAAAAAAAAAGCAAGGCCACTACAACAAGTAATTCATTTTAGTACCATCAAGTACAATATTAAAAACCTAACTCCATATAAAACAGGAGAAAAAAAAAGATTCATGTCACTGAAGACTCCCTACAAAACCTGAAACAATGGAAGCACCTACAAACTCCTCAAATAGCATGTAAAACTATGCAGGTAAAAAAATATGCACACTATTACACACACATGCCACATTCCATTAGTTTCAACACATTTGCCCGCCAAGTTGCTCATCACGTAAATCAGGACAAACATTTCTTACAACTTGTATGTGACATTCACAGTACCCAGACTGTCACATTACTCACTTTACCATCACCAAAGCACCTCAAAAGACTGTCTCCTTTACTAATCCCCACTACAGACAAATCTAACGCGCACATCTGATGTCTAAATCTCCATTAAAATATTTTAACATGACATGCATGACTAAATTTTTTTTTCAAATTAATACGCCAAAAACAGCCTGCTTCCTAAGCGTGCTTTAGCAAATGCCAAGCTCCACATTTGCTGTTCTTACAGTACTAAAAAAATGTCAGACAAGACATGCTCAGTGGTGCAGTTTATACTGAAATTCTTTCTAGCTTGTTAATCATAAATGCCTCTACCATTACAACATAATTTCCTGGTTTACCTATCATACTTCAGTTTTTCTTCCTGCCAAAAAATAAAGCCTGTGGAGTCTTGCCCTTCAAGTCAGTTTAATATTCTTCCTCACCTCAGGTCTTCAACTTACCCCTCATCCCTTCACTGTCTGCTCCATGCCCTTTTGAATACCACAGTGGAAACACTTCTTTGCCACCATCCATTTCAGTAATCCATACGACAGCTCCCTGAGCAAACAATTGCTGTAATCTGCTGTCTGTACCACCCCTCTGTCTTTCCTCCAAGCCCCTACCCCTACTGCTTTTGCATCTTTAGTGACAAGAAATCTAGTCCCTCTATTCTCTGCTGATATCCTTTTCCATCCATCTGATGGTCTTCTATTTCTTTATTTGGCCTCCAGAACTATACATTACTTCTTGTCATTGTTCTCACTGTATACTGGGTGGTCCAGTGCAGCTGTGATCAATACTACAGTTGATTATCCTGCACTACTGTCATCAGTTCAACCCCCCCAGTCGATACTTCACAGCAATGTTAGAGTGCCAAGGACAAAGTATCTGCATTTGTATGCACCAACACCCCAAATACCACCTTTCAGTTTATGGTCAAACATTCACAACCTTCCTTATGACTCAACTGAAACGTCTTCATTGCTGCACTTTTGTATCAGTAAAAACAGGAGATATTGTTTATTCTCCAATTATATATCTGAAACCAAGTTAAAAAGCACATCCAAAAGTGACCAGTGAGGTGCTGTATCAATCACTTATGTCCATCACAGTCACAGTAATCATCCCTTTCTCTAGAGCATACCAGTTCCTCAGTACTGGATCTTAGCTTAGCCCCTCTATCCCTCCCAACACCTGGGTAGAACACGCCAAAGTTCCTGATTTTCCATGCATGTCAATTTTCTGCCACTACTGCCCTGGCCAAGTTTATATGCAACCCACTCAAATCTAAATCAAATTTGAATGACAGCTTCTTCTGGCCGTGAACCAGAGTTGGTCGCGGTCTTACAATGTTGTCTGTTGGACAGCAATTAGATTTCTCCTTGAGTTCACTCTGACTCTCCCTAGAAATACTATCAGTCTAACCGACCTGCAGGTTCCTGGATTTCTTTTTCCCTCACCCACTTGTACAAGGGTATTACACATGCTGTCCTCCACTCCTCAGCTGCATCTCCTTTAGCCCCTGACGAACATGTCCCTCAGCAAAAGTCTACAAACACAGACTTCCTAAGGCTTTCAGGGTACCTCTGGAGACACTTGAGCTTCACATCTTTAAATGAAATCAATTATCTTCACTTACTCTCTCCATACATGGATTTTATCTATTGCTTTTCTCATTCTGTTCAAATTCCTACAACATGCAACATTCACCTTGGCTTTCCTTAGTGAAAGCCAGCAATAATGTCGTCACCACTGCCTTTTCTCATTCATCTATGAACTCCATACAATCTCTGCTCAGCCCCAGATCATTCCCCTCTTTCTAGTATACTTAAAAATTCTTTATGCTTTTTTCCTGATCTCTTCTGTACACTCCTTCAACCCATAGATTTCTTGGTCTAATCTAACTCACTGACAAGCTTCACGTCAGCCTTTCTACCTAATGTATACCCCTGTCTTTTATGCTAAAGAGTAATAGAACTTTCACATGCAGCCACAAGTCTTTGCCTCTGCCCTTTTTGAATATTCCTCAATTATTTTCAAAAGCTGAGAGTACAGTCCCTAATCTACAGCAAAAAAAAAAAAAAACATATGCAACAAGACCACATACAGCACCCTCATTTTTCTCTTAAAATCCTGTACCACATGGTTGAATCCATTAGACTTCAACTGTGGTCTCCAACCTTTTTTGCACTGACTGGCTTCATGCAAGAATTTTCCATAGACTAGCCATCGCACGTGCATAAAAGTGCATAATAAATGCAACTCACCATAACACATAGGTCCATAGGTAAGTACTAGGCTATCTGCCCAAAGCCATTTATAAGCCTAGCCAGAATGTGTTGGCTTTTGCCACCCCCTATAATTAGTTCCCTGTGCCTCTGTCCAGCACAGCCATTGAAGTGATCCCTGGGGTAAACTTTCTGTTTCCCATCCACTCACGGTTTCTCTTGAAGAGGGTTAGAGAGGAGCTCTGCCTAATGTAGATTGGAATCTTGTTCCAGAGCATGGGAAGTCTCTGGGATAGGAATCTATCCCTCTAGCATGTTCTATTTATTGTTGTGGTGAGGTTTAGATCCCTGGAGCGTGTGGCTCAAGGGGATATGGTTTTCTTTAGACAGAGCATGTCCACCAATTCTGGGTTGCACATGGCCTTGTATGTCAGGCAGAGATCACCTTCGAGTAGGCGGTATGCAACAGAGTACAGCTGGAGTTTCTTCAGTCGAACTGCACGTTTCTTCAGTCGAACTGCACAGGGCATCTGCTTGAGGCCAGTAATCCTCTTGGTGAGGTACTTCTGTGGTCTTTCCAGTTGTTGCACGTGTCTTGTAAGGTACATCCCAAATGGGGCATTGTATTCTACGATGGGTCTGGTGAGTGATGTGTAGAGGGGCCCAATGACCTCTTTCGATCTGGATGCAAACCCTTTTGTGATTAGGTGGGCCACATAGGATTTTCTAACCACTTTGGCAATGTGATTATCAAAGGAGAGGTTACTATCTACTTGGGTCCCCAGACCCACCTATGTGACAGTTTGTGGGTACTTTGTTTTTTTCCAAAGTAGAGGACTATGCACTTTTTGGCATTTAGCTTGAGGCCATGGTTTTGACACCAGGTAGGTGTCTCAGTGAGACCCGTTTGGAGGATGACTGTCAGCCGGAGAGTCAATTACAGCCCCTAGTTTGCAGTCCTCTGTAAATTTGGTCAGCCATAGTCCTCCTGTGCTTGCCTGTACCTCTGAGAAGTATAGGCTGAACAGGAGGGGTCCTAGGACTGAGCCCTGGGGAACGCCACTTGTAACCGGTTTAGAGTCAGACCTAGCTCCTGCAACTCTTTCCATGTGGGTTCTGTCCTTGAGCCAGTTGGCAACCCATCTCATGACATAGGGATTTATGTTCAGGCTGGTGAGCTTGTCTACAATACCCATGTGGGGAATGGTGTCGAAGGCCTTTGCAAGGTCTAGGTAGGCTGTGTGGACCACCTTTCCCTCGTCTATTGCCTTGGCCACTGTCTCAAGGAAGACAAGCAGGTTTAGGAGACATGATCTGCCCTTAAAGCCGAACTGGGTATGGTCCAGTGTTTGGAGGTTCCCAATGTCTCTGTTAATGAGATTCATGATGATGCGCTCCACAGCTTTGCAGACCAAGTTAGTCAGGCTTATAGGGCAATAGTTCCCGGGGTCCGTTGTGGCTCCACCTTTGTGGAGCAGAATAAGAAGTTATGTACCTACCATAATGTTCCATGTTAGTTGTCTTCTTCTCGCCTTCTTTCTTGCTGGATGGGTTCGGAGCCAATCCTCGGCTCCGACTCAGCCAATACTAAAGCTCGAGAGCAAATTCCACCGGCTCGAGGCTCCCCTATATCCCACAATGCTAGGCGGTAACTACTCAGATCTCGTTTGATAGCTATACCAAGCAACCCTAGTCTCCATAGAATGGAGTAGGGAAACCCACCTCAAAACAACCTGCATAAAAGGTATCGCAGACCTAAGAAAGGAGAAAAAGAGGTGGAAGAACGTGTGGGAATGACGACTTCCAGAGGAAGAACACAAACTGAATTTCTGTCAGGCTTGGGGGAAGGAGGGTGGGACGCAAGAAAGAAGGTGAGAAGAAGACAACTAACATGGAACGTTATGGTAGGTACATAACTTCTTAATGTTAAGTTGTCAATCTCGCCTTTATTCTTGCTGGATGGGACCACATCCCTAGCACCTTATCCCGGGTGGCCTATCAGAACAGACTCTTGAGAACAGTGGAACCAAAATTGGCACGGCTTCTGGAAACCATGTCCAATTTGTAATGTGAAATGAATGTATGAGGAAAAGCCCAGGTGGCTGCTGCACAAATGGAATCTACTGGCAGCCTATCCTGAAAAGCTACGGATGTAGCTAATGCCCTAGTTGAATGAGCTCTAGGTCTTGAGGGTAGTTTTTGATGTCTGATCTCATAGATGAAGGTAATTGTAGAGGTGAGCCATCTAGAGAGGGATACTTTAGTAAGAGGAAGGCCCAATTTCCCTTCCGCATATGACAGAAACAATTGATTAGATTTCCTGAATTGTTTAGTCCTGTCTAAGTAATATTCTAAGTTGGCGATGAACATCCAAAAAATGTAGCTTTTGTTCTGACCTGTTTGAATAGTTAGGGAAAAAGACGGGGAGATCAATAATTTGGTTTAGGTTTACTTGAGAGGAAACTTTAGGCAAAAAGGATGGATTAGTACAGAGGGATACCCTATCTTTGTGAAACACTAAGTAAGGAGGACGACTGCACAGAGCATGGAGTTCAGATACCCTTCTCGCTGAAGTTATAGCTACCAGAAAAAGTGTCTTCCAAGAAAGCAACTTCAGAGAACATGAAGCCGCCGGTTCGAAGGGGGGAAGGATCAAGGATGCCAGAACCAAGTTCAAATCCCATTGAGGCGGGGGATCTTTGATTGGAGGTTTGAGAAGAAATACGCCCCTTAAAAAGGCTTTACAGAGTTTGTGAGCCATGATGCTAGACTCCGAAACACCAACATGAAAATTAGATATGGCAGCCAATTGAACTCTAATGGTAGATGCAGATTATCCTAAATGAAAGAGATCTGCTAGAAAGTCTAGAATAGACTGGATAGGTGCAGTAAAGGGATCTATGTTTTTGATGTTGCCCAAAAAGAGAAGTGTTTCCATTTACTACTATAAACCTTCCGGGTAGAAGATTTATGAGAGGCTATCAAGATATCTCGGACCGAGCGAGATATTGAGGGAAGCCTGGCTAAGGTTGGAATCGGAGAAACCACGCTGTGAGGTTTAGAGAAGGCAGAGATTGGTGCAGCTGACCCGATTGGTGGGTTATCAGATCTGGTACTGGGTCCAGATGCCAAGGCTGCTACAAAAGGTAACGATGAAGAAACGGAAACCATATTTGTCGAGGCCAGTAAGGGGCAATGAGGATCATTGTCACTCTCAAGGCGATGGCTTTCTGAATTAGTTGAGATATCAGTGGAAAGGGGGGAAAGGCATATAGAAGTCCCCGGGGCCAATCGTGGACTAGAGCGTCTCTGGTGGGATGGCCTGGTAACGGGAAGAGAGTGAAGAAGTCATGACACTTACTGTTTTGGGGAGTAGCAAAAAGATCGCAGCAAGGCTGGCCCCATCTTAGGAATACTTCTTCTAGAACTGATTTCTTTAGAGACCACTCGTGGGGCATGAAAATTGCCCTGCTCAATTTGTCTGCAATAACGTTGGATTTCCCGGGAATGTGCGTTGCTATCAGAAAACGCTGAGAAGAGATCACCCATTGCCAAAGTCGGAGTGCCTCTCGACATAAAGGGTATGATCTGGTTCCGCCTTGTTTGTTGATGTACCACACTACGGACATGTTGTCCGTTTGAATTGCAATAGTCCCAGTGGGAAGAGAGTCATGAAGGGCTTGCAACGCTAAAAGCACTGCTCTCATCTCTAAGACGTTTATGTGCAAGTGGCACTCGAAAGGTTGCCACGTGCCTTGGACCGTCCTGCCCTGATAATGCCCCCCCCACCCAATCAGGGAGGCGTCTGTTGTCAATGTGGCAACTGGGGGGGGGGGAGTGAAGGGTCTTCCTCGGAGAAGAAGTGATGTGATCCACCAAGACAGTTGATTCTTGCATGATTGAGTTATTAATATGGTATGGGACATCAGGAGCTGTTGAAAGGAGCATTGAGTAAACAGCATCCATTGGAGGATCCTCATGTGAAAGCGAGCTAAGGGGAGAAGGGGAATAGCTGCTGCCATGAGTCCTAACACCTTCAAAACTAGTCTGGCTTTGACTTTGTTGTATTGTAAGAGAAGGGAAACTTGTTTTCGAATGTCTGACACTCTCTGCTCTGTGAGTCTGGCTGAAAGATTGAGTGTGTCTAAGGTGGCGTCTATAAAAGTAATAGATTGACAAGGTGACAAGGCAGATTTTTCGAAATTTATCGAAATGCCTAGAGCTTGGCAATATTGGATGGTGAAGTCCCTGGATAGAAGAAGCTGATGTCTGGTGGTGGCGGCAAGGAGCCAGTCGTCTAAATATGGAAACACTTGGAATCCTTGACGTCTCAAGTGAGCCGCGACCACTGCCATGCATTTGGTAAACACACGGGGGGCTGTAGTGAGACCAAAGGGCAGGGCCCTGAAGTGGTAGTGACTGGCTCCCAGCCTGAAGCGGAGATATCTCCTGGAGCGTCTGTTCATCTTGATGTGGTAGTACGCGTCCTGAAGATCTATTGAGCACATCCAATTGTCCTGACCCAAGAAGGGTAGAATGGACTGTAGCGTGACCATCCGGAATTTTGTTTTCCTGACATACTTGTTTAAGTAGCTGAGATCCAGTATGGGTCTCCAGTCCCCTGTTTTTGGTACCAAAAGAATTTGGAGTAGATTCCGGATCCTTGCTGGTCTGCTGGGACTGATTGGATAGCTCTTTTTGATAGCAGCTTTGAAATTTCTAATGCTGCTTGTTCCCTTAGACTGGGTGGAACATCTGGAAGGGATCTTTTGGGTTGGGATGGGATGTGAATAAAGGGAATTTTGTAACCCTCGGATATGATCGACTGTACCCATTTGTCTTGAGTAAGGGAAAGCCAGGCTTTTGGGTACAGGGATAACCTTCCCCAGACTGCCTCCGAAGGTGGACAGCCAGGCAGCCCCTCAGGGATGCTGAAAGGGTTGGTCAGAGAACATTTCTCTGCTACCCTGGTTTTGCGGACCTCCTCTGCCTCTAGGGCGGCGTCTATTATTATTCCCCCCCCTCTGCCTCTAGAGGGGAATCGACCTTGTGCGTCAGATGAGACTCCCTGGGATTGTTTGCGTAACCACATCTTTCCTCCCCTCTGACCTTTGGGATAGGGTCTAGAAGGGATAGAAAAATGGACTCCTTCGGCAGAGAGAGTCTTACCTTCTACCTCGCACCTGGTCAATGTATCCTTCACCTGTGGACCAAACAAGGATGATGCATCAAAGGGAGAATTGGTGAAGGATGCCTTGAAAGGGTCCACAAAGTTGCATAGCCGCATCCAGGCGTGACGTCATAAGGCAACACCTGTGCCTGCGGCTCTACTCACCCCATCTGCAGCATATGAGACCAGCCGCATGGAGGAGTTAACGATGGAATTCAGGGTTGCCAACTGGGAGTTCATTGTGTCTTTGAACCCCTCAGCTGTAGGATCCTTTATCAGTTCACCCATATCCTTGAGTAAATCTCTCTGGAGACGAGTGAAGTGGCATAAGTAATTCAGCAAATGCATTGAAAAGGTCGCTGATGAGAACATCCGCTTGCCGTAACTGTCCATGGTCCTAGATTCCTTATTAGGAGGATAGACAGGAACCGAAGGATTGGCTAACTCCTTCTTAGTGGCCGCAGCCACCACCATGGCATCAACAGGGACACCTTTGGATAAAAAATCTTTATCTCTAGGGGCAGTAATAAATTTAGATGGTCTCCTCGGGGTGGGTTCCACTGAATCAGGAGCTGTCCAAGCCTTCCTTGCCACCACTTCCATAAGGGGGTCAAAGGGAGGAGACACCCAGGAGGTAGAAGGGCGGGAGCCAAACGCCTCAAGATACACGGACTCATCCTCCAAAGGGTTAAGGGCTGGCCAGTTTCCCCTCTGTTTGAGAATCTCAAGGATGTCAGCAAAGGAGACATCCTCAGAGGGGGATCGAGGGGAACCTTCAGATTCCTCTAAGTCAGTGTCAGAGGTGATAGACTCAGGGGAGTCAATGTGCTTCCCCCTAGGAAGAGGCAGTGCAAGAGGATCTCCTACCGGGTCAGGAGAGGCCTCGGAAGAGGAGGAAATTCCCAATGGGGAAACTTGAGGAGTTGGCTCTCTGTGGTCTAAGGCAAGGGGGTGAGTAGAAATCACCGCAGGCACTGTAGATGGGGGGGACGTGAAGGAGCCGACTGTGGGGCAGAACCTGGTTCTAGCATGCTCCGCATGACCTTGAAGGCACTGCTGTCAGGCAAGGCCAGATGACCCCACTGCGAAGAGACAAGGACCTCCCCCGGCACCGACAGGGACGGCTCCGAACCCGATGTCGGAGCCAAACCCACCAGTGCCGAAGCCCCGAGAGGGAGAGCAGGGTCGGACAAGGGTCTGATGCCACTCGCCCCCTCGGAGCAGACGAGGGAAGCTCGGTGCCGAGATCCCTCCAAGGAGGAGATCGGAGCAGACGATGGAGCCGAAAGGGAAGGTATCGGATCCGACGCACTGACAGTCATGGCTCCGACAAGCCCTGGCTCCGAACTCAAAGGAGTCAGAGGAGGAATGTATTGGGGAACGGAAATGGCCACTGACTGCTGAGTCGGGCTATGCAGCATTTGGGCCAGTGCCTCGGACTTGAGAAGTCTACTCACTACCCTTTGTAAATCGTGGTCAGATAACCTGGAAGACCGTGAGGAATGAGTTTTATGGCTCCGTTCAGAAAGAAGAGGGGATCCTGGCGCCGAATGCACGGGGCCGATAGAGGGGGGGATCTAGATCTCTTCCTAGACTGTGGCTCCGATAAGAGTATCGGAGCCAACGGAGTTTTATCAGCCTCGGCTCCAGCCACAGCCGAGGGAACAGTATGAAGCTTGGAAACATCGGCTCCGGCCGGAGCCGATGTCGAAGCAGACTTAACCTTTCCAGCAGTCGACTCAGAAACCGGAGCCGACTGTTTGGAAGTTTTAGAAGACTGCCCCGACACAGACTGAGTCGGGGGGGCCTTCAGGCTTTAACAAGCCCCGCAAGATTAATTTATTCTTGCATTCCTGCAGGACTCTAGGGCTAAAACCATGACAAACAGCACAAGAGTCCTGCAGGTGCAAAGGTCCCAGGCAATACACACAAGAAGTGTGACCGTCTGTCAGAGACATTTTCTGACAGCACGAGTCACACTTCTTGAAGCCTGAGACCTTCGATTCCTTGGACATGATAAAGGGTCCAAGAAAACACACACACACACACACACACACACACACACACACACACAGGCCTTAATTAAAATTAAATACCAGTCGCACAAGGGGACTAGAAGGGGCCTAAGGCCTAAAACTAAAGTGGTAAAAAAAGAAGGAATTAAGGGTAACAAAGTTGTTAAACTAGATAAAGGGGTATTTAAAACTAAGGTTTTAGAGAAAAAGGAGTACTAGGGGTCTAAGTTAGAAGATTTTAGAAATAAATCCTTGACTAACTTGCCTGAGCCGGTAGAAAAGCACCTCGTCAGCTATAGCGGCAAATGAGATCTGGGTAGTTACCGCCTAGCATTGTGGGATATAGGGGAGCCTCAAGCCGGTGGAATTAGCTCTCGAGCTTTAGTATTGGCAGAGTCGGAGCCGAGGATCGGCTCCGAACCCATCCAGCAAGAATGAAGGCGAGATTGACAACTTAACATTAACCATTGCTGTGCGCCACTCTGTGGGCACATAGCCTGTGGAGAGGCTGAGTTTAAACAGTGTGTTTAGGTGAGGGGTTAGTTCCTCTTTGAGCTCGTGAAGGACACAACCTGTGACACTGTCCGGTCCCATTGATGCTGTATTTTTGGCTTTGGAGAGGGCTGTTTTAACCAGAGTGTGTGTGATTTCAGAGGCACTACATTCTTCTGGTATAGTTATGGGCCCTTTTGTGGGTGAGAGGGGGGTGAAGTTTGCACTGAACCTGTCTGCCAGGATGTTTGCTATAACAGTCGGTTCAGTGTATTTTGTGCCATTCTGCACTACCTCCGAGTAGATCTGAGAATTGCCACTTAGATTCTTGACATAGCTAAAGAATGCCTTGCGGTTATCTTTGGATTCCATGGCAATTTTTCATTCGAAGCCAGCCTTGGATGATTTTATGAGGGAATGTAGTTTCTTGCTGATACAGATTCAGGGAGGTCTTCCCTTCTTGGGATTTTACTCTTTTCTGTACTAGTTTCCTCCTCCTATTGTATAACTGTATGGCAGGGGTCCACCAGACTGGTTTCCTTTTCTTGGAGGAGTGAGTCTTGATTTTGTTTGGGATAGCACAAGCCATGCATTCTTGTAGGTGTCCGTAGAGTGCATTAGTAAAGGACTTTGCAGCTTGGACAGCGTTATCCTTTAGCATGGGGGCTTTGAAACTTCCCACCTTGGTCTTAAGTAACGTGAAGTTTGCTTTTCAAAAGTTTTTCACGGTGGCTTCTTTGACCGGGGGTGATTGCGGAATATGGGTATCAAGAGTGATTAGTTTATGGTCAGATCTAACCAACAAGGGGTTGACATCTGGTGTGGAACACTGGTCGCCCATGTTGGTGGTGATTAGGTCCAATATGTTGTCACCTCTGGTGGAGGTGTTGACCAGTTGATCCAGGGCGTTTGAGTTTAGAAATTCTAGGAAATGCTGGGCAAGGGAGTTTGTATTTGAGTAGTTTTCCCAGTTAATGTTTAGGTAATTGAAATCACCCAATATCAGGGTGTTTGGTAGGACCTTTATGTTCCCCAGTGTTTCCAGGAATGTGCAGTGGGGGTCCTGGGACATAGTGGGTGATCTACAATTTGAATAGCAGTTTTTCCCCGTTGTTAGTTGCACATGGATGATCTCTGAAGCATCGTGCTGTGCCACTAACATGGAGGTGTAGGTATCCTTCATTAATATGGATACTCCCCCGCCTTTTGTATTTCGGTCCGGGTTTTTGTGGCCAAAATGTATGGTACAAGTTGTAGCCTGGTAGTGCTGAGGTGCTCTCTGGAGCCTTAAACCAGGTTTATGTTACTGCACATATATCAATTTTTTCTATACTGAGGAGTGCCTCGAGTGCGTGCATTTTGAGGTTTAGACTTCTGGTATTGAGTAGCATTACCCTCAGTTTTTTGTTACTTGTGCTATTTACGGCAGTGGGTTTGACTTTTGAGCCTGGCCTAAAAAAGGCACTATGGGGTTGGCACAAGCCTTGGCCAGTATTTGAAAGCCTAAGGGTGACCGGTGCAAGCAGTCTCTAGTGAAGCAGCGTGGCTTGTTGAGCATGTCATCCCAGGCTGACAGACACTGGATCCCCTTTGAATGACACCAGAAGCTTAGCCAATTGTTGAAATTGATCATTTTTTCTCTATACTGTGGTATCATTCTTGGTGAGGACAGGATGCTACTCAGGGTCAGGGTCATACCGGCCTGGGCTACATGATCAGAGAGCTCCTCCAGGTCTCTCTTCATGTAGTCCAGTGAGGTGCGGCTCAGGTCATTCACACCAACATGGACAATGACAGAGTCATATTTGTACTTGTTCTGGAGTGACCAGAGTGCTCGTGTTATGTGGTTGGCACCCGACAGGCAGCTAACAGTAACATTCTCCTTGTTCAGCCTAGTGAGTGGGATGTCAGTGTGCCTGACTATAGACTCACCTATTACTAGTGTGTTGGGTATGTTATTTTGCCTTAAGGGCTGCAATTGCATGGCACACTGGTTTTGTGAAGTATGTGCTTCATGGCTTGTTTTGGGGGTGTGGAGGTTGCTTGGATGTCTGCTTTGGAGGTCTCTGTTGCTTTTGCAGATTTTTATTTAGAGCCTCCGAGTATGTTTTTGTGTATTTATGTGTGTATTTTGCTGGTGCTGGTTTCATAGGTCTATGTGGAGGCTGGTGGTGTGATGCAAGTAATTCCCTTCTCCTCTTGACTGCCTGGTCTAGTCTTGGGTTGAGAGAGCTTAGCCTCCAGTTTGGCTGTATAATTGCATCTCTCGCATGTATTAGTGTTTGGTGGAAGAAGGAGAGGGTTGTCTGTGTACATGAGGCAATTGTAACATTGCCTCAAAATGCCCAGATTCACCAGTTGGACCGGAGTGTACACCTGAAACTGCCCTTTGGACATGCCTGGATAGATACAGTGAACTGATTTACTGATTGGCTGGTAAGGTCGAATAGAGAGCCTTGTCCTTCTCTACAGTATGGGGGGGGGGGGGTTCTAGTGCTAAGGTTTATGAGTTTTGAGCAAGTGCCAGGATGAGAAGTGAATGGTTTGAGTGCTTAAGTTGAAAGTTTGTCTAGTTCCAAGGGAAAAATTAAGAGTAGACTTTGGGGAGCCAGGAAGTTATACCCTAGCTAACCAGCACTGCCAGATTCACAAAACTGCGGTAATGCAGGTTTTATAGCAGGGAAATGAAAGAGAGAAATTAGCCCAAAATGGCCAATAAACTACTAATTTCTGGGCTGAAACCACTCCTCCAGGGGAGAGAGAGGCTGCTCAAAGCTCTCTCTCTCTCACAGTGAACAGAGAAACTTCCTTCTACCAAAGTAAGGTATGGGCAAAACACAAACTTGTAACACTGCCCTGAATTCAGCACTAACCTGAGAACTGGACTATACTAGCTTAGAAAGGTGGGAAAACAAGTACATTTTGTTTTTTTTTTCCAGAAAATAAAGCAGATAAAATCAAAAAAATACTTAAAACTGTTGTAGGCTACACACAAGTGTGATAGCCATTTCTGTGCATTTAAACAGGTAATTTAAACACAAAACAACTTTGTTAAAGTACAGGCAGTAAAATAAGTACAATATGTAGCTGAAACAAGCTTTTTAAATCACAGAAACTCTAGAAAATTGGTGTTTTAGGCAGAATTAGCTAAAGGCAGCAAGAAAATGCAAAAAAAATCATACTGAATCACTCCAAAGCCTCTCTTGTCTCTCTGCTGCTGTAGAACTCTGCAGGGCACCAGGCAGGAGCTTGCTGAGCTGCATAATCAATGGGAGCCCTGAGCCTGTTTTCCTACAACATGATGGTCCCATCTAGGGGTGATGGGAGACTAACATCTGAAGCATGTTCCTTATATTCAATCTACTCCATAATTTTTGTTGTTGTCGTCATTGCAAAAAACCACAATACAACTTGGACCGAACCAGAAAAGGAGGGGGAGTATCGATATTCATCAAAGATACCCACACCTCCAGGTTGGTGGCAAAGCACGAAGCATCAGAGACTATCCATGTGCAACTAACAGTGGGTAAAACTGCCTTCCAGTTTATAGCCTGCTACAGACCACCCTCCCAAACCCAGGAACCCCACTCGGCCTTTCTGAGAACACTGGAAAATATGAAGGTCTCTCCAAACACCATTATATTGGGTGACTTCAACTACCCAAACATAGACTGGGAGCATTACTCTAGCTCCAACACCCTAGCCCAAAGGTTCCTAGAATTTATAAATTCAAACGCTATGGAACAACTTGTTACCACTCCCACAAGAGGGGAAAACATACTGGACCTGATCATCACCAACATGGGGACTCGAAGGTCCAGACCAGAAGTGTATCCCTCACTGGTAAGATCAGACCATAAACTAATCTCACTGGATAGTCACATCCTGACCCCACCCCCTGCCCAGAAAACCACAGTGAAAAACTTCTCTAAAGCAAATTTCACACTCCTCAAAACCGAGGTGGAATCCTTCAAAGCCCCCAGGCCTGTGGAAAATACGGCCCAGACCGCAGAATCCTTTATAAACGCATTCTATGAACACCTTCAGGAATGCATGGATCATGCGATCCCAAATAAAACCAAGACCCAATCCACCAAAGGCAGACGTCCTGTCTGGTGGACCCCAGCCATAAACAAACTATACAATAGAAGGAGGAAGCTACTAAATGATAGAGCAAAATCCCAAAAAGGGAAGGCATCACTGATCAGTATTAGCAAAAAACTACGGGCACTCATAAAATTGTCTAAGGCCAGCTTCGAGAGAAAAATTGCACAGGACACTAAGGATAATCACAAGGCTTTCTTTAGCTATGTTAGGAACCTGGGTGGTAATTCCCAGATATGCTCAGAATTAGTCCAAAATGACAAAAAATACACTGAACCCACAGACATTGCCAACATCCTAGCTGACAGGTTCAGCGCAACTCCCCCCTCCACCAAAAGGGCAAACATCTATCCCAGCAGAGTGCTGCCCCCCTGACATCTCAGATGCTCAGGTAAGAGCCGCCCTCTCCAAAGCAAAAAACACAGCATCAATGAGACCAGACGGTGTCCCGGGCTGCGTCCTACATGAACTCCAAGAAGAGCTAAACCCAAACATAAAACTACTGTTCAATCTTAGCCTTACTACAGGATATGTGCCCAAAGAGTGGCGTACAGCAACAGTGGTCCCTCTCCATAAAGGTGGTGCCTCAACAGATCCTGGAAACTATCGCCCCTTAAGCCTGACTACCTTGTTCTGCAAAGCTATGGAAAGGATCACCATGGTCCTCATAAATAAAGATATTGGGGACCTATAGACACTGGATCCTACCCAGTTCGGCTTTGTTAAGTGCAGATCCTGCCTCTTAAACCTGGTTGATTTCTTTGAAACAGTCACCAAGGCCATTGACGAGGGGAAGGTGGTCCACACATCCTACCTGGACCTCGCAAAAGCCTTCGATACAATACCCCACTCGGGCATTATAGTTAAGCTCACCAGCTTAAATATAAACCCCTATGTCACTAGATGGATTGCAAACTGGCTCAAGGACAGAACCCACATGGTTAGAATTGCTGGAGCCATGTCAGACTCCAAACCAGTTACAAGTGGTGTCCCACAAGGCTCAGTCCTGGGACCTCTCTTGTTTGGTATATATTTCTCGGAGGTACAGGCCAACACGAAGGACTGTGGCTGACCAAGTTCGCAGATGACTGCAAACTGGGCACCATAATAGACTCTCCAGCCGACACAAGCATCCTCCAAAAGGGCCTCATAGAAACAGACAACTGGTGCCAGAGCTATGGCCTCAAGCTAAATGCCAAAAGTGTATAGTCATCCCTTTGGCAAAACAAAGTGCCCACAAATTACCACATAGGTGGTAATCCATTAAGTACAGAAGAAGTAATTAGGGACCTGGGGACCCAAGTTGATAGCAATCTCTCATTTGACAACCACGTGGCCAAAGTGGTTAGGAAAACATTTTATATAGCCCACCTAATCATGAAGGGATTCACATCTAGATCAGGGAGGTCATCATGCCTCTTTACTCATCCCTCATCAGGCCCATAATTGAGTACAATGCCCCTTTTGGGATGTACCTTACCAGACACCTGCAGCAACTGGAAAGACCCCAAAAGTACCTCACCAAGAGGATCAAAGGGCTCAAACAGATGCCATATGCTGCCCGGTTAAAGAAACTCCAGCTCTACTCAGTGGCATACCGCCTGTTCAGAGGCAATCTGTGCCTGATGCATAAAGCCATGTCCAACCCGGAATTAATGGACATGCTGCACCTCAGAAAATCCAAATCCCATTGAGCTACACGCTCGAGAGACTTGAACCTCAGCACTGAAATAAATAGGACATGCTGGAGGGACAGATTCATAACCCAGAGGCTCCCTTCAATCTGGAATAAAATCCCAGTCCAGGTTAGGCAGAGTCCCTCATTGACTCTCTTCAAGAGGAATCTTGATGAGTGGATGGGAGATCGTAGGTTTACCCCGGGTATCACTTCTGTGTCACTGTTAGACAGAGGCACAGTATACTAACCTCGAAAAAGGGCATAGCAAAATAAATTTAAAATGGGTGGCGAAAGCCAAACACATTCTGGCTAGGCTTATAAATGCCCTAGGGCAGATAGCCTAGTATGAACCTATGAACAACAAAGATAGGATGTTGGAAATGGAGTTCTATGTTCAAACATGCACGCGCACAGACAACAGCAAAAGTGCTGCTTACCGAGTGTCAAAGCTCAAATTGATCTCACTGGTCATTCTCATACAGTTGCTTCTGCTTTCAGACATGCATGCATTCTGCTTTCATGGACGCATTCACTCACACACGCAGACAGAAACACTCATACATACACACACACTTTTTCATTTCACTCCGTGCATAAAAAAAAAGTTTCACTTCAATGAAAAACGCTTTAATCTTTCTCTGTGGCCTGGTACCAGATGATCCATGGCCCTGGTGGTTGGGTACCATTGGCGCAAGGGTTAATCCTTATCTGGGAAAATTTCAATGCCAGAGTGGGGAACTGTGTTGAAAGCCTTGGCATGGTAGAGATAGGCTGTGTGCACAGTCTTACCTTCATCTATGGCTTTAGGTGACGCACTCAAGCAAGTCTACCAGATTTAACAAATATTATCTACCCATAACAAAGCCAAAATGGTTTGGGTCCAGCATTTGGAGGCTGCCTATGTCCTTGTTAAGTTCCATGATAATTCTTTCCATGGCCTTGCAGGTGAGGCTGGTTAGACCTGTGGGTCTGCAGTTCCCAGGGTCAGTTGATGGGGTCTATATTAGAACATCGAAGTTTCAAAACTTCAAATGTTCTAATATCGACCCCTATTCAGTGAAAGCTGAAAATATTGAAGCTACAGAAAACCAAATTTTTTCCTAGGGAAAGAATTCTGTTGCTTCGGAATTTTCAGCGCTGTGGTGGAAAGTTACGATTGGGTTCAGGTAAGTGTGCGATTGAGCACGGATTAGGTATGTGTGCGATAGTGATGGACCCTAGGGTTAGGGTTAAGGTAAGAGGATAGTTAGTGGTGTATGTATAGTTTAGTGTAGGGTTAGGTGTAACATTTTAGGTGTATGTGTGTGGATTGCTGTTTGTTTGGTGTGCTTGTGTTGTGTGCATGTGTTTTGGAACAGCAAATTTTTTCCCTAGGAAAGAATTTGCTGTTCTGTATGTTCAATGTTTTCAGCTTTCGCTGAATAGGGGTTGATATTATAACATTCGAAGTTTTGAAACTTCGATGTTTTAATATAGATCCAATTAATGCCCCCCCCCCCCCACTTTGTGCAGGGGATTACAGCTGCAGTTTTCCATTCTGCAAAAACATAGCCAGTTCTGAAGCTATGATTAAACAGAACACCAAATGAATCTGCTAGGTCTTGTTTAGTAAACAACCTGGGATATTAACTGGTCCCACTGTGGCAGTGTTTTTGGCTTTGGTAAGAACCGAAATAACCTGTTCTCTAGAAATACTAGGTAGAGAACTAGTGTTGGGTATGCTTTGGGATATGGCAGGTGGGGATGGGGGGTGAAGTTTTCACAATCTGTCAGCTAGCAGGTTGGCAATATCTTCCAGTGTACTACGAGTGATCCCATCTACAACCCGGTTAGGCACATAAGTGGGCATCCCCTTTTCGACTTCAGAAGTAGTTGGTTAAAAATGGTATACAATTGTTCACAGCTAGGGATGCGATTTTAATTTTGTAATTTGCTTTAGAAGACTTTACAAGATTGCCGATTTTCCTTAGGCGGCAACTCTGACTCAAGTGGTTGTACAAGACATTTGGGTACACTTCTGCATATTGATCATTGGTATTTGCGATTAAGGGTGATCTGAAGCTTTTCATACCAAATCACTTGGTATGCTGTAGTTAGCATTGAATTTTTTTTATAATTTTTGTTCCTTGAGAGTGTCAGTTCCAGTAGTTATTTCAAATGAGACTGATTTGTGGTCTGACCTTACCAGGGAAGGCATCACTCATGGGATGTACAGTGACCCCCCCCCCCATGTTGTTGAGTACTATGTCCAGAACATTACGGGAGTATAAAACCATCTGTTCCAGAGCATTTGCATTAAAAGTCCAGGAACCTCTGGGCGAGCAAGTTTTTGCTTCTGTATGTCCCTCAGTATATGGAAGGACAGCTGAAAACTCCCATGACTAAGGCTTTGGGATATATGGCAAGAAATTCCAGTAAAATGAGGTAGGCTGTGTGCTTATGCTGGTTCATGGTGGGGGATCTATAGGTAGCAATGATATGGTATGGTACTTTCCCCAACAGCTAACTAGATATGGATTAGTCTGACAGAGTCGTGCTGTTTGACCAGTCTCAAAGTGTCTTTGGTTTTAATGAAGATAGATACTTCTCAAACTTTGGTTCCTTCATACTCACTTTGAGGTTTGAACATGTGGAAGATTTTGTTGATGGCCTTGAATCATGTCTCAGTAACTGCATTCTACAAGATGAGGAGTGCTTCCAGGGAGAGCAGTATTGTGTTTAAACTCCTAACATTAAGCAGCATGAGACAAAGTTTTTTTTTATTAGATTTTGTTACGTTGGAAAATTTGTTGTTTTTGACATTGTCGAAGAATGGTACTATGGGGATCAAAGGCCTTTGCCAGTGTCCAAAAGTCTGGGGGAGGGCAGGTGCAGAGTATCTCTAGCAAAGCAGTGAGGTCTGCCTATCATATCTTTGCAGGATGATGGATACAGGATCCCCCTGGACTGACACCAGAAGCTGAGTCAATTGCTGAAATACATTTTTTTGTTTACATTGTGGCATCATCTTGGGTGAGGGAAGGATACTGCTTAGGGCTAGGGGTCATACCTATCTGGGACATTAAGTTCCGTCGGGTCAAGTCATACACTCCAACACAGACTAGGACAGAGTCATAAGGGTACTTGTTGAGTGACTTGAGTGCATTCGTGACTTGTCAGATCCTGGAACCTGACAGGCAGCTGACTGTGACCTAGTCCAGTCTGGTGAAGGGTACATCTGTGTCTCTCACTATGGAGTCGCCTATGGTCAAGACATTTGATGAGTTTTGCCTTCGAGGCTTATTTGTTGAGACACTGGTGTGTGTTGATTTGTGTATTTTTTTATGCTTCATGGTGAGTGTGCGTGGTGTACATTTGGGAGGTTTCTGTTCTTTCGATAGGTTTTTAACAAGTACCTCAGCGTATGTGGGTTTATGGGTCATGACCTTGTTTTGTGTGAGAGCTGAAGATTTTATGAGATGAAGCATGTGTGTTGACAACCTGTTTAAATTCTAGTCTGTTTTTATGTGAGCAAATTGACTCAATTTCCAGTGTATTTGTATTGGTCACATGTGCTGCCATGGTGGTGCAGCGATTAGAGTATTCACCTCACAGCAAGAGGTTCTCTGGTTCGATTCTCGGCTGGAGCACCTTCAGTGTGGAGACTGCATGTCCTCTCCACGGTCAAGTAAACTTGAAGACATGCAGTTAGGTGTATGCCTTCTTTGAAGGTTGGGCACCGGGCTGGCAACTCGACACTGTCAAAAATCACTGCCAATCATTACCAGACTGGATTTCTGCTGTGGTGACACCCTAACCAGAAAAAGCCGAAAGACAGTTGCATTTGTACCTGTTACATAGGGTGTTAATTTGCTTTAGGAGTAAATGGTTGTCAGTATACATGAAGCAATTGCTACATCTCCTCAAGGTGCCCATATGAATCAAGCTGGCAGCAGAAGTGATGGGAAACTGCTCACCCATTGTGGCAGTATTTTTCTGAATGTGTTATTTGTGAAGGAAGTGGGGTAGCTGGACTTGGTCACAAACAGCAAAAGTGAACAGCAATTCAAATAAATACAGCTCAAGTGCAGTGTTCGCTTAAAACGTACTTATTTTTTTCCACAAATTTTAAAATTTATGTTGGGCATATAGAAATATGCACCATATATATATATATATATATATATATATATATATATATATATATATATATATATATATATACACAAAAGAATTCATGTTAAGACTTATGTTGAAAAAATATCCATTACCTTCTTAGCCTTTAATAGATCCTTTAACCCTGGTGGTTTACCAGCATTTAAGGAACTTTGATGACATGTTAAGTTAAATCTGTAAATCATCATCTACATCATCACCTCTATCAAATAGTTTCATAGTTTCATAGTTTAGTACTAGGCTATCTGCCCTGAGGCACTTGCAAGCCTAGCCCTAGAGATGTGGCTTTCGCCATCCCATGTAGTGGTACTAAAGTATATAGAATAAATTTAGAATACTGTGCCTTTGTCTAGTAGTGACACATTGAAGACCCCCTTACTTATTAAAATTAGTTTACTGTGCCTCTGTTAAGTAGCGATACAGGCGTGACCCCTGGGGTAAACCTACGATCTCCCATCCACTCGTCAAGATTTCTCTTGAAGAGAGTCAGTGAGGGGCTCTGCCTAACATGGACTGGGATTTTGTTCCAGAGTATGGGAAGCCTCTGAGTTATGAATCTGTCCCTCCAGCATGTTCTATTCATGTTTGTACTGAGGTTTAAATCTTTGGTTCTCGTGGTTCTTATGGATTTTGATTTTTTGAGGTGGAGCATGTCCATCAATTCCTGGTTGGACATGGCCTTGTACGTCAGGCACAGATCACCTCTGAGCAGGCGGTATGCTACTGAATAGAGCTGGAGTTTCTTTAGCCTGGCAGCATATGACATATGTTGGAAACCCTTGATCCTCTTGGTGAGGTAATTCTGGGGTCTCTCCAGCTGTTGTAAGTGCCCGGTGAGGTACATACCAAATGGGGCATTGTACTCAATCATGGGCCTGATAAGGGAGGAGTACAGGGGCACGATGACCTCCTTTGATCTGGATGTGAACCCCTTCATGATAAGGTGGGCAAGGTAGAAAGTCTTTCTAACCACTTTGGCAATGTGGGTGTCAAATGAGAGGTCACTATCAACTTGGGTCCCCAGGTCTCTGATTACTTTTTCGGTACTCAGTGGGTTACTGTCTATGTGATAATTTGTGGGTATTTTGTTTTTCCCAAAGGGGATGACTATACATTTCTTGGCATTTAGTTTAAGGCCGTGATTCCGGCACCAGTTGTCAGTTTCGGTGAGGCCTTTCTGTAGGATGTATGTGTCAGCTGGTGTATCTACTATGGCGCCTAGTTTGCAGTCATCTGCGAACTTTGTCAGCCACAACCCTCCCATGTTTGCTTTCGCATCTGAGAAGTAAATGCCGAACAAGAGGGGTCCCAGGACAGAGCCCTGTGGGACACCAATTGTGACTGGCTTTGAGTCTGACATGGCTCCCGCAATCTTGACTTTATGGGTTCTGTTCTTTAGCCAGTTTGTAACCCATCTTGTGACATATGGATATACTTTTAAGCTGTTTAGCGTTTCTATGATCCCCGAGTGGGGTATTGTGTCGAAGGCTTTAGCCAAGTCCAGGTAGGCTGTATGGACTGCCTTGCCCTCATCAATGGCTCTAGTGACTGTTTTGAAAAAGTCAACCAGGTTCAAAAGGCAGGATCTGCCTTTTACAAAGCTGAACTGAGTGGGATCAAGTGTCTGTAGGTCCCCAATGTCATTGTTTATGAGTTCCATAATAATTCTTTCCATAGCTTTGCAAACCAGGCTGGTCAAGCTTATGGGGCGGTAGTTCCCAGGGTCTGTAGTGGAGCCTCCCTTGTGGAGTGGGACCACTGTTGCTGTACGCCAGTGTTCAGGTACATATCCTGTAGTAAGGCTAAGGTTAAATAACATTTTTATATGCGGGTTTAGCTCCTCTTGGAGCTCACGTATCACGCAGCCGGGGATACCATCAGGTCCTATACATGCTGTGTTTTTTGCTTTGTTGAGGGCGGTTCTCACCTGGACATCAGAGATGACAGGGAGGTTACATTCAGCTGGGATGAGTATTTCTTCTTTTGGAGGTGAGGGAGGGGAGAAATTTGCACTGAACCTGTCTGCCAGAATGTTGGCAATATCTGTGGGTTCAGTAAATTTTTTGTCGTTGTGTACTAACTCTGAGCATATCTGAGTGTTTCCACCCAGGTTTCTAACATAACTGAAGAATGCCTTGTGGTTATCTTTAGTGCCCCTGGCGATTTTTCTCTCAAAGTTGGCCTTGGATATTTTTATGAGAGAACGTAGCTTTCTACTAGTGTTGATCAGAGATGCCTTCCCTTTATGGGATTTTGCTCTGTCTTGCAGTAGCTTCCTTCTTTTGTTATATAATTTGTTTATGGCTGGGGACCACCAGACAGGATGCTTTCCTTTGGTGGAGAGGGTCTTGGTTTTATTTGGGATTGCACGATCCATGCATTCTTGGAGATGTCCGTAGAAAGCATTTGTGTAGGATTCAGCATTTTGGGATGTGGTTTCCATTGGCCCTGAGGGCTTAAATGATACCATCTCAGCCTTGAGAAGTGTAAAGTCGGCTTTTGAGAAGTTTCTCACTGTACTCTTTTGTGCTGGGGGTGGAGGTGGTAAATGTATATCCAGAGTGATTAGTTTGTGGTCAGATCTCACCAGTGAGGGCAATACTTCTGGTGTGGAGCATTTTGTCCCTAGGTTTGTGCTGATCAGGTCTAGTATATTATCCCCCCCTTGTGGGAGAGGTGACTAGCTGTTCCATTGCATTTGAGTTTATGAATTCCAGGAACCTTTGGGCTAGGGTGTTAGGGCTAGAATAGTGCACCCAGTCTATGTTAGGGTAGTTGAAGTCTCCCAATATGATGGTATTTGGTGAGACATTCATATCTTCCAATGTCTTCAGGAAGGCTGAGTGGGGTTCTTGAGATTGGGAGGGTGGTCTGTAACATGCAACCAGTTGTATAGCAGTTTTGCCTATGGTTATCTGCACCTGGATGGTCTCCGATGCTTCGTGAGTTGCCACTAACCTAGAGGTGTGGGCATCCTTGATGAATATGGACACTCCCCCTCCCTTTGTGGTTCAGTCCGGGTTTTGGGGCCGAAAAGCATGATACGAGGTAAAGCCTGGTAGCTGGGGTGCTCTCAGGAGCCTTGAACCAGGTCTCGGTTACAGCGCAGACATCGATGTTCTCCATACTGAGGAGTGCTTCGACAGCCTCAATCTTGAGATTTAGACTTCTGGCGTTGAGCAGCATTACCCTTAATTTTTTTCCATTTTTGTTTTCTAAGGAGGTGGGTTCGTCTTTTGAGCCTTGCCTAAAAAAGGCACTATGGGGTGGCAAAGCGGCCTTAGGTCAACTGGTGCCCTAGGCAAAAGGGCTCCAGGGCACCCCTCACCACACCACCCGGTGCCCCCATCCTGGTCTACCTTCACCAAAGAAACACTGAAAAAGTGCCCCTGCTAGATCGGCGCCCTAGGCGTCTGCCTAGTTGGCCTATGCCTAAGGCCGGCTATGGTGGCAAGAGCCTTAGCCAATATCCGGAAGCCCAGTGGTGACAGGTGCAAGCCATCCCTTGCGAAGCAGCGTGGCTTGTCCAGCATGTCATCCCAAGCAGACAGACATTGGATCCCCCTAGAATGACACCAGTAATTGAGCCAATTATTAAAGCTGATCATCTTGTCTTTGTATTGTGGGATCATTCTTGGTGAGGGCAGGATGCTGCTCAGGGTCAGGGTCATACCAGCCTGGGCTACATAATCAGAGAGCTCCTCAATGTCTCTTTTCATGTAGTCCAAGGAGGTCCGTCTCAGGTCATTCACGCCGGCATGGACAATGATGGAGTCATATTTGTACGTGCTTTTGAGTGACCTGAGTGCGTGTTATATGGCGGATCCTAGCCTCCGATAGGCAGCTTACCATTACCCTCTCCTTGCTCAGCCTGGTAAATGGGATGTCAGTGTGTCTGACTATAGAGTCACCTATCACTAGTGTATCAGGCATAGTGTTTGGCCTTAAGGGCTGTGATTTATTGACACACCGATTTATTGAAGTATGTGTTGAATGTGTTATGTTTTGAGGTGGTGGATTTTTGGGTGTCTGCTTTGGGAGCCTCTGTTGTTTTGGTAAGTTTTTTAATAGAGCCTCCGAGTATGTTTTTGTGTTATTATGTGTTTGATTTGCAGTTGGGGTAGGTCTATGTGTGACTGGGTTTGTTGTGTGTGTGGTTACCTTCTCCTCCTGTCTGGTCTTGCCATTCCTGAGTTGAGAGAATTCAGACTCCAGTTTGGCTATATAGTTGCACATGTATTTGTGTTTGTTGGGAGGAGGAGAGGGTTGTCTGTGTACATGAGACAATTATAGCATTGTCTAAAGATTCCCAGATTAACCAGCTGAGCAGGAGAAGATGCTAGCAATCTACCACTTGACATGCTAGATTATTATAAGAGAGTGCTGCGCCTTTAAGGGAAGTGGTTGGGGTGGTAGGTGGATGTAGTGCTACTTGAGTTTGAGAGTGCTTGCTTAGAAGAGTAGCTTAGAGAACAAGTGCTATGCTTATAATATAACGAGTATACCGGTTATTCTAAGAGTAGAGCTTTCTAAGGGAAAATTTGAAGAACAAACTTGGCGGAGCCAGCAAAAGTTTAACCCTGTTTAGCCGGCGCTGCGCTATGCGCACAATTGCGCAAAGCCGTGCTAATGCGGATTTTAAACAGGGAACTTGAAAAGAGCTAGAAATGGTCCAAAACAACCAATTACTACAGCTCTTGTGCTGAGGTCACTTCCTTCAGGGACAGATAGGCTGCTCAAGGCTCCCCATTCCCACTGGTGAGCAAAGAAACTTCCTTCTTATCCAGGTAAGGTAATGGACAACACAGGAACTACACCACAGCCCAGAATACAGCAAAGCCTGTAAACTGGTCAAAACTAGTCGAGGAGAGGCGGGAAAACAAGGATTATTTTTTTGTTTTTAGATAGAAAACACCCAGAAATACAGAAGGCAGCAATAAATCAGTTACACAGGCTAGCACACTTTATAGTGGGCAGCCTCAATAGTTAAATTAAACAAACAAACAAACACAGATTTTCGATTAATTTTCAACCAGGTAAACTTTTAAGTGCAGATACTATAAAATGCAGCAAACAGTTAAAAAAACAGTATAAGCTTGTTTAAAATAAGCAAGAGAAGGTATTCCAAGTAAAAAACAGAAAAAAATACTTAAATCTGTAATACATTCTAAAACAAGAAAAGGAAACATTTTTAAAAATCAGTTTATACTACAGAGGATTTTCCCCAATGTGTTAAATAACCATGATTTGTTCATTAATTCTTTCCCAGAATTACCCAACAGATTTCCCAATGTTAAAAAGTACAGTTTTGTACCTACCATAAATGTAGATGTTCAAAGATCCACATTGCTGCAGTCCTAACACTTGGGTAGTCCGCTGTCCCTCGGTCGGCCCGAATATCAGAGTATAAGGCTGACGTCGGTCAAGGCGCATTTGACTGACATCAGAACGTCAGGGTACAAATGCGCATGACCGACGTCATATCCTCAGTCTTTTCTTGCCCCAGATGTCAGAAGACCCTAAAAAGAAAGGTCAAAACCCATAGACAACAACTAAACAACCAACCAGCCTAACACCAAAAATATGTACAATATATACAATATATACACTATACCTCAGAGGGATAACCCAGCCCACACAACCACCTCAAACTACAGAGGGGAAGGAGGGAGGGAATTGGACTGCAGCAATGTGGATCTTGAACATCTACATTTATGGTAGGTACAAAACTGTACTATGTTCTTCATCTCACATTGCTGCAGTCCTAACACTTGGGTAGAATCCCAAAGCAGAGGTAAGGGAGGATGGCTAAACTATAATGAAGCAGGGCTGCCAAAATGCCCTGCAACACAGCAGTGGCAAAACCAGCCCTGGATTTAGAGTACAGAGGAAGGTGGTAATGCCTAGAGAAGGTATGCACTGAACTCCAAGTGGCTGCCTCCAAAATATCCTTAGTAGCCACCCCCCTCAAAAAAGCTGTGGAAGTGGCAGTAGCCCTAGTGGAATGAGGCCTAATCCCAGCTGGAATCTCTTTGCCATGATGGGAATAACAGAAAGCAATGCAAAATCCAATCCACTTAGAAATAGTTTGTTTTGACACGGGCTTGCCCTGAGAGCACAAAGCAAAACAAACTAATAACTGCTGAGATTGTCTGAATCCTTTAGTTCTGTCCAAATAATATCGCAACTGCCTGTGTACATTTAAAGTGTGCAAAATCTTTTCCCCTTTAGTTTGGGGATTTGCATAAAAAGTAGGCAAATGAATAGTTTGGTTTAAAGCCACACTAGAAACCACTTTAGGCATAAAGGAAGGATTAGTACGTAAAGATACCCTATCCTTATGGAAAATTAAGAAAGGCTCAACTGCCATAAGGGCCTGCAATTCAGAAACCCTTCTTGCAGAGGTAATGGCCAACAAGAAAGCAGTCTTCCATGACAAATATTTCAACTCAGCAGTAGCTGCAGGCTCAAAAGGTTGTAGAGTGAGTTTCTCCAACACAAAATTGAGATCCCAAGCAGGAGTAGGAGCTCTACGTGGGGTCTTATATTCTTTGCCCTCTAAGAAATTGCTTGAACAAAGGATGAGAAAACAATGGTGGGTCACGGTCGTAGTGAGCTGAAATTGCTGCAGCATGAATCTTAATAGAAGAGAAGGACAAACCTTTGTCCAATAACTCAGTAAGATATTGAAGAGCCACACTTAAATCAGGCTCAGAAACATCCAAATCCTTAGCTGCACTCCAAAATAAAAATCTCTTCCATTTATCTGCGTACACTTTCCTTGTACTAGGCCTTCTAGCTTCCAAAATCACATTCAAAACTTGTTGTGGAAGTTGAGACCCTTTATGGTTTAAAACAGAATATGCCATGCTGTTAGGTGAAGAGAGTGAAGCTTGACATTGAGCAAATGACTGTCCTCCTGGGACAACAGATGAGGAATCAAAGGCAAAGGCCATGGAGGCTTCCGTACCAGACTTCTCAGTAATGGGTACCAGTGCTGTCGAGGCCAATCTGGAGCTATCAAAATCATCCTTGGCTTGTCCTGTCTGACCTTCAGAAGTACCTTTGGGAGGAGAGGCAGAGGTGGAAAGGCATACACATGAAGATTTTTCCAACTGAAAGAAACAGCATCCACTTTCCAAGCTGTGGGATGAAACCGCTTTGTGCAAAACTTTGGCAGCTGGTGGTTTAGTGGAGAAGCGAACAGATCTATGTCTGGAGTTACCCAGGACACTGTCAATTTCTGAAATACATGAAGATCCAGTTTCCACTCGTGGGGATCCATGATTTGTCTGCTTAACACATCTGCTAAGGAGTTCTGTGCTCCCGGCAGAAACCTTGCCTGAAGACTTAGTTGTAAACTGAGAGCAGTCTCCCACAAAATCATTGCTTGCCTGCATAGAGGATAAGAATGTGTTCCCCCTTGCTTGTTGATGTACCACATGACAGTCGTGTTGTCTGTTAGAATCAACACCTGCCCTGGAAGAAGTAAATCCTTGAAAGCTATTAATGCAAACTGGACTGCCAACATCTCCTTCAAGTTGATATGTAGATGCTGTAGTCTGACAGGCCACTTGTCTTGTATCCACTTTCCATTCAGATGAGCTCCCCAAGCTTTGTCTGAGGCATCTGTTGTTAAAATTTGACTCGCCTCTGGCCGGGTCACAGAGAGTCCCTTGTTTAGGTGACATTCCTGAGCCCACCACAAAAATTCCTTTTGAATGCAAGGTATTATTTGAATGACAGTGTCCAGATGCTGGCAGTGCTGTGTCCATACATCTTTGAGATACCATTGCAACTTCCTCATATGCAGTTTGGCATTGGGAAGCACCAGAATACAAGATGCCATGAACCCTAAGGCTTGAAGGACTGTCCTTGCAGTCAGCCCGGACTGAAGAGATAGATGATGGAAGTAAAGGGAAAGATTCTTTTGTTTGTCCGGGGTTAGAAAGGCCATCTGGGATGCTGTATTCAGTCTTACTCCCAGAAAGCACATGTCTTGAGAGGGTACTAGACTGGACTTTATTTCGCTCACAGAATACCCCAGGCATCTTAGCACTGCTATCACATATTCCAAATGACGAAGAAGCTCGTCCTTCCTTGAGCCAGTATCAGGCAATCGTCCAAATAAGGATAGATTTGTATTCCTTTTAGCCTGAAGAAAGCTATCACTGGAGCCAGAACTTTCGTAAATACTCTGCGCGCAGTAGATAAGCCAAAGGGCAATGCGGAGAACTGATAGTGAGAAGTCCCAGTCCAAAACGCAGATACTTCCTGCAACTTAGCCTGATAGGAACATGAAGGTAAGCCTCCTTGAGATCCAAAGTTACCATCCAGTGATCCTTGCCCAGTAGAGGTAAAAGCTGTTGTAACGTCAACATTTTGAACTTGGGAATGTCCAGATAAGTGTTGAGGATAGATAAATCCAAAATTGGTCTCCACGTGTTCCCCTTTTTTGGCACAAGGAACAGGCGAGAATAAAATCCTAGGCCCCTTTCTGGCATAGGCTGTATGGCCCCTATTTGGAGTAACAGAGAAATTTGCTTGTGAGCCTCTATTCTTTGTTGAGGAGGAATGTCTGGCATGCCTTTGAAAGGAGGCAAGGTATGGAAATAAAACCTGTAACCGTGATGTATGATATCCAGTACCCATCTGTCTTGGGTAATCAAACTCCAATTTTCTTTGAAAAGTGCCAACCTTCCTCCCAAAGGTGCTGCCAGGCGAGAAGGTTCTAGCAGCTGAAAAGGTAGGTCATTGGGTCTGTTTACGAAAGGACTGACCCCTGCCCTCACCCGAAGACTGTGCAGGAGAACTCCCTGTCCTAGGCCTGAAAGAGCCCTGACCTCTGCCCCTGCCATGTCTAGATCTACCCCTAGACTGGGAATCATAAGAAGGATACGTCCACCCTTTAGTAGGCCAATTTCTACTAAACTTTGGAGGCTGAACCTGCAAAAATCTTTAACAGTCTGCATAGACTTAGCCTTGTCTTCCATTTTCTTTAAAACTGCCTCAACAGGAGAACCAAACAAGACATCAGATTGCAAAGGGCATCCAAAATCCTAGTTTTAACATGGTCAGATAAATTTTGATCCCTCAGCCAGGCATGCCTGCGAAGAACTGACCCAGTGGCAGCCACCCTAGACGAGGCCTGTACAGCATCAAAACCACATTGCAAAGAATGCTTACCCACCTGTTCAGAAACATGCACTAAATCTTGTAACTCTTTACAATCAATACCTTCCGCCAGAGCATCAACCTTAGATTTCAACTGTGAAAGGAGATAATTTTGATATTTCAACATGTGAAACTGGCAATTCAAAGCTCTCATGGCTAGAGTGGAAGAAGTATAAACTTTCTTTCCCCATCTATCCAAGGCCCTGGCCTCTTTATCTGCAGGAACCGGATTCTTAACAACAGAAGCCTTTACACCCTTAGGCCCCTGGCTAACAGTTTCTGGGTCTGCCCTAGGACTCTTAAAAAGATACTTATGAGCTTCAGGCACCCTGTAATACCTATCTGGTTTAACAGGAGCAGGAGGCAAAGAATCAGGATTAAGCGAAGCCTCTGCAAACACATCTTCCACTACATTCAGAACAGGAGGTATAGCTAAAGGCCTATGCTGGGGTAAAACAAAATTCCCTAAGCCTTTTCCTGGAATCAGAGAAATCCTGACCTTCCCATTTAAAATGCTCTCTCATGGAGTGAAGGGTCTCTGAAAAGAAAAATCCTCAGGAGGAGAAGCAGAAGGAGTAGAATCATCCACATCAGAATCAGAATAATGAGAATACTCCTGCAAGTCTTCAGCCAAGACTCAGACACATCCGAAGCCTGCTCATAATCCCCAACACAGGTTCCATCCTAGGCCTCTTATCAGGAGGGGCATAGAGCCTCTAATTAAAGTAATTAAATCTTCTGCCATTTTAAGCATGTGCTTTTGGGCACAGAACCTGAAGAACTAGGAGTGATACCCACAGAAGCAAAACTAGACCTGCCTCTAGGAGAAGCCTTGGAAGCAGAAAGAGAGGCCTAGACACCTTAGGAAGGGAGGGAGTACAGTTACCTGAGAAGCCCCTACAGCCTGACCTGCCTCCTGGGAGGCCACATCCTGTAAAACACAGTTTCTCCCTGGGACTCCATAGAGGCCTCCGCCGAACCACCGGTTCCACTGACGCCTCTAAAGAACCGGCGTCCGGTTCGGATGACTCCTCTAACCTAGGTTTAACTGCCTTGTCCTTGCGCTTCTTTGAGGAAGCCGCCGGAGCATCCGACGGCATATTGTAATTGCACCGCTTCCCAAAGACCAACCTGGCACAATCCAACCCACGCTTTATAGTGCGTTTATTGAACCTAGCACAAAAGCGACACCCAACAACGCCGTGCTCAGGTCCCAAACAAGGTATACACAAATTATGGTAATCCCTATGCGGTATCTGTTTCCCACAAGAAATACAGTTATTCACTTTTTCTGACATCCGTAAACCACTGAGGCAAGAAAAACAAAATATTCCCCAATGGGGTACTTAACCAACTCTGACTTCGGTCTGAAACTCCGAATTCGAAAAATTTCAGAACGCCGAACGGCACTTGCAACACTGCTTCTGCATCGGACCATGCGGCAAAAAAGACTGAGGATATGACGTCGGTCATGCGCATTTGTACCCTGACGTTCTGATGTCAGTCAAATGCGCCTTGACCGACGTCAGCCTTATACTCTGATATTCGGGCCGACCGAGGGACAGCGGACTACCCAAGTGTTAGGACTGCAGCAATGTGAGATGAAGAACATCTTGTACACTATTCATAAACAGATTACAACACTGCTGCTTAAAAATCGGAAAAAACTCCAAAAACATTAGCCACAACATTTAATGATTTCTGAATGAACCTACAATATTTACATGATTCACAGTTATGAACGCCCCTCCACGAATCCACATTTATGCACCCTTTACTAGGGTGTTCCAAAATGTTTTAATGTAATCCCTTTTCCAATAAATATCGGCTTTTCTCCCACATTATTCCTGTGGAACGGAGAACAGCAACAGTTATTCCCCTCCACAAAGGTGGCCTAGCAACAGACCCATAAGCCTGACCAGCCTCACCTGTAAGGTCATGGAATGCATCATTATGAATCTCAAATAAATTGGTGAACTACAAATCCTGGATCCTACCGAATTTGGCTTCGTCAAGAGCAGATCATGCCTGTTAAATCTGGTGAGATTTTTTTGAAAATGTGACAAGGACCATTGATGAGGGCAAAGCTGAGCACACAGCATACCTCAACTTGGCAAAGGCATTCAACACAATCCCACATTCAGGCATTACCGATAAACTTAGCAAACTGTAAGATGGGTTGCAGACTGGCTCTCAAACAGGATGCACACTAGCAAAGTGGGTAACTCCACATCAACCAACAGACCTGTTACCAAGCAGGGTACCTCAGTGGTCAGTGCTGGGCCCCATACTGTTTGGTAGAAGTTCAGGTCAAAATTAAGGGGTTATGGCTGACCAAGTCTGCAGACAACTGCAAACTAGGTGCAATCACTGAATCCCCAAATTATGTCAATATACTCCAGAAGGGTCACACACTGACCAAATGGTGCATTAGTCACGGTCTCAAAATGAATGCGAAGAAATGCATCATTCCCTTCAGCACAAACAATGTCCCTTCATTGTAACAAATCAAAACAACAATACCTTAAGTACCCATGAAATGGTAAAGGGATCTGGGATTACAAGTTGACTGCGACCGTAACTTCGACCACCATGTGTCTACTGTAGTACGGAAGGCTTTCTACTAGCACACTATTAGTAAAGGAATCTCCTCGAGAGGAAAAGATTATAACCCCTCTATACTCAGCACATATCTGGCCCACAAGAGTACAACGCCCCATTCAGCATGTACCGTACAAAGCACAAGCAGCAATTAGAGACCTCAGTGGTTACTAACAAAGTTAAAGTGGCTCCAGCATGTGGCTTAGACCGATTAAAGTCCCGGTCACTATACTCCGTATCATATGGACTTCTTAGGGGACACTTATGCCTGCCCTACAGAGCAATCCAAGACTCAAACCTAACTAACTTGCTGCACATCCATAAATCAAATGGGCTACATGTTCCAGGGACCCAAACATGACCTGCAATTTAAATAGAACATGCTGGAGGGACAGATTTATCTCCCAGCAACTGTCATGTCTTTGGAACAGGCTACCAATTCATGTGAAACAGAGCACCTCTATGACACTGCTCAAAAGGAACCTGGACGAGTGGATGAGGCACTGTAAATTTTTAGAGGACAGAACCCATAACCCTCCTGGACATGGGCAGTCATCACTAAATCCAATCCTGGGTACTGACTAGCATTTCTACAGTATTACATTGGGATGAAAAGTACAGTTGAGTACCTACCATAAATGTAGATGTTAGAGTGTATTCACTGTTGCAGTCATTACACTTGTGTTATCCTGCTGGCAGGCTACCCGCAGTCGGCCTGAATTCCAAAGTCCTGGTCCGGCGTCAGTTGCTGTTGCCTCATCCCTGACGTCAGTGTGCCAGGGGTATAAAAGATGCAGCCAATGCCATTTTCTTCAGTTTTTCTTGCCCCAGATGTCAGGTGCCCCCAAAAGGGTAGGCTAAAAAACATTGCTTATAAAAGCATGCACTAAAATAAACAATACCTTCATCTACAAGCAAATACACCACATAGGTTGTATAGGATAGAGACGTCCAGATAAGTCCCAGCAAAGAAAGGGGGATGGTGGGTGGGTAACCTGGACTGCAACAGTGAATACACTCAAACATCTACATTTATGGTAGGTACACAACTGCACTATGTTCATCGTGCTTCACTGTTGCAGTCATTACACTTGGGTTGAATCCCAAAGCTGAGGTTGTGCGGCTGGGTCTAAATAGAAATAGGAGTGGCTATAAGGCCCTGCAGAACTGCAGTGGCAAAGCCTGCTCTGGATTTAGAGTAAAGAGGTAAGTGGTAGTGCTTAGTAAAAGTGCACACTGAAGTCCAAGTTGCAGCCTCCAAAATATCCTTGGTTGGTACTCCTCTGAGGAAGGCTGCTGCCCTGGTAGAATGTGGTCTAATGCCCTTAGGCACTGACTTGCCATGTTGTGAATAGCAGAAAAGAATGCAGTGTCCTATCCATTTTAAAATAGTCTGCTTTGAGATAGCCTTTCCTTGTGATCCTGCATCATATGCCACTAAAACTTGCTCAGTCTTTCTGAAAGCTTTAGTTTTGTCCAAGTAGAAGTGTAGCTGTCTGTGTATGTCCAAAGAATGCAGAAGTCTCTCCCCTTTATTCTGTGGGTTTGGGAAAAAAGTAGGCAAATTAATGGTTTGGTTAACAACCACACTGGACACTACCTTAGGCATAAATGTTGGGTTTGTCCTTAAAGAAACCCTGTCCGGATGGAAGATTATAAAAGTTTCCACACCCATTAATGCCTGTAACTCTGAGACTCTTCTTGCTGAAGTTATTGCTAGGAGCAGAGCTGTTTTCCATGGTTTGAATTTTATCTCAGCTGTATTGGCTGGCTCGAAACGAGGCTGTGTGAGTTTTTCCACGATAAACTTGAGGTCTCATGCAGGTATTGGTGCTCTCCTTGGAGGTCTTATATTTTTGGCCCCCTTGAGGAACTGCCTAAGCAATGGATGTGAAAAAATAGGTGGGTCTGTATTGTAATGAGCTGAAATGGCAGAGGCATGGATCTTAATTGATGAGAAGGATAGGCCTTTGTCCAGCATCTCGGATAGATATTGTAAAATCTGAGGTATATTTGGAACAAGTGTATCAATTCCTTGTGCCTGGTTGCAAGCACAGAATCTCTTCCATTTTTCTGCATAGGATTTTCTGGTGCTGGGCCTCCTGGCCTCCAAAATAACATCCATAACCGCTTTAGAGATAGGTGTATTCTGAATGGTTACACTATCCGCCATGCAGCTAGATTTAGGGTTCTGAGTTGGCTGTGCAGGATCTGATTGTTTTGTTGGGTCAGTAAATTAGGAATTTGAGACAATGTCCAGGCTGGGCCTTGGGACAAGCTCCTTAGGATTGAGTACCAGTGTTGGCGTGGCCAATCTGGGACAATTAGTATCATTTATGGCTTCTCTTGTCTGACCTTTAGGAGTACCTTGGGGAGGAGAGGCAGTGGAGGAAAGGTATATACTGTAAGGTTGTTCCAGCTGAATGACAAGGCATCCACTTTCCATGCTTGTTTGTGATAAGTCCTTGTGCAGAATCTCTGAAGTTGGCAGTTGTGAGGGGAGGCAAAAAGATCTATGTCTGAGCATCCCCATTTCCTTGTTATGCTGAAGATTTGTGGATCTAGTTTCCAATCGTGAGGATCCATGAGGTTTCTGCTTAGTTTGTCTGCCTGAGTATTCATTTTTCCCGGCAGGAATTGTGCTTGCAGGTGTACTTGGTAGGTCAATGCTGTGCTCCACAAAATCATGGCTTGTCTGCACAGGGGGTAGGAATGTGTGCCCCCCTGCTTGTTTATGTACCACATAACTGTGGTGTTGTCCGTCTTTATCAGCAGCTGTCCTGGATGAAGTAGGTCCTTGAAGGCTGTCAGGGCATTTTGTACAGCTAGCATCTCTTTTTGATTGATGTGAAGATGCCTTTGGCTTGGGGGCCATGTGCCCTGAATACATTTTCCTGCCATGTGGGCCCCCCAGGCATAATCTGATGCATCTGTTGTTAGTGTTTGCCTGGCTGTGGTAAAATGAATGGCTGTCCCTTGTTGTGGTGACAGGCCTGTGCCCACCATCGAAACTCCTGTTGCAGGCAGGGAATGAGTGAAATTAATGATTCCAGGCTGTGGCAATGTTGAGTCCAAACACTTTTTAGATACCACTGTAGTTTCCTCATATGCAGTCTTGCATATGGAATTAGTAAAATGCAGGAGGCCATGTAGCCCACAGCCTGCAGAATTTTTCTTGCAGATAACTGGGTCTTTGTTGCCATGCTTTCGAAGTAAGAAGTCAGTTGCCTTGGTTTGTCTGGCATGAGATAAGCCATCTGGGCAGTTGTATTTATGCTTGCACCCAGGAATATTATCTCTTGAGAGGGTACTAGTTTTGATTTCTTTTCATTTACTGTGTACCCTAAGCAAATTAGTAATCTTTTTACAAACGCCAGATGCTTTAGTAGAATGTCTTTGGTCTCTGCTTGAATAAGGCAGTCGTCCAAGTAGGGATATAATTTGAATTCCTCTGTCTGCAAAATGCAATTACTGGTGCCAGGCATTTTGTGAAGACCCTGGGCCCAGTAGATAAGCCAAAGGGCAGTGCAGAGAATTGGTAGTGCATTGAGCCAGCTAAGAATCTGAGGTATCTGCTGCAAGATTGTCTGATTGGGACATGCAGGTATGCCTCTGAGGTCCAAAGTTACAAGCCAAGCCTTCTTGCCCAGCATGGGCAGAAGCTGTTGCAGAGTCAACATTTTGAATTTCGGAACGTCCAGAAAAGTATTTAGAATAGACAGGTCCAGAATTGTTCTCCATGCTTTGTCCTTTCTTGGTACTAAGAAAAGTCTGAGTAAAATCCTTATCTCTGCTCTTGTTGTGGCACTGGCTGAATGGCCCTCATGTCCATGAGAGATGTTACCTGTTTTTGTGCCTCTGCCCACTGATTGTGTGGCAGGTCTGGCATACCTTTTGCCTTTGGAAGGGTGTGAAAGTGGAACCTGTAGCCCTGAGAGACTATATTTAGGACCCATTTGTCCTGGGTGATCGCGTGCCAATTTTGTGAAAAAAAGTGCTAGCTTTCCCCCTAAGGGTGCTGCCAAGAGAAAAATGCTTGGCATTGGCAGAGGGAAGTCATTGGGACTGTTTCCTATATAGCTGTGATTTGTCTTCTCTGCTTTTGGAGGTAGGAGCACCCCATTGTTTGGGCCTGTAAGAACCTTGGGGCTGTTGTCTGCCTCTAGGGCGTCTGTATCTGCCTCTTTGTGGTCTGTCTGACACGGGAAAGGACCAATTCTTAGAAGGCCAGTTCCTGCTAAATCTGGGTGGCTGTACCTGTAAGAAATCATTCACTGTCTGCATAGATTTAGCTTTATCCTCCATTTTCTTCAACACCTCTTCTGCCTCAACACCAAACAAAGTATCATGCTGTAATGAAGCATCCAATAATTTTGCTTTAACATGATCAGGCAGAGTCTGTTCCTTTAACCAAGCATGCCTTCTAATAACAGAACCTGTTACAGCAGCTATGCCTTCTAATAACAGAAGTATGTTTTCCCACTTGCTCAGCTGCATGCAATAAATCTTGCAATTCCTTGTTCTCAGAACATTCAGAATTTGTCAACATTTTCTGTTTTAACAAAGACATTAAGCATTGCTGGTATTTAAGCATATGAAACTGACAATTTAAAGCCCTTACAGCCAAGGTAGCAGAAGTGTAGACTTTTTTACCCCATCTGTCCAGTGCCCTATAATCTCTATCTGAGGGGACAGGGTTTTTAGCAGTAGCAGCCTTGACCCCTTTGGGACCCTGAGAAATAGTTTCTAGGTCAGCAGCAGGGTTTTTATATAGAAATTTATGAGAATATGGAACCCTGTAGTATCTTGTCTGGCTTAACAGGTGCAGGAGGTAGAGTCGGGAGACAGGCCAGACTCTGAAAATACATCAACTACAATGTATAGAACAGGTGGAATAGCAAGAGGTCTGTGCTGAGGTAGAAGAAGAAAGTCTCTAAGCCTTTTCTTAGAATTTGGCTCTCCCAGTGGAAATGCTCCCTCATGGTATGCAGGGTTTCCCCAAATGAGTAATCCTCAGGAGGAGAAGCTGAAGGAACAGATTCTTCAGCATCAGAATCCTCATAAGGAGGAATAGAGTATCCCTTTTCCGAAGAAGAGTCAGAGGAAATGGAAATCTGATCAGAGGAATCATATTCAGTATCTTGCTTAGGCCTCTTATCAGGAGGGGGATGGGAACCCCTGATCAAAGTAATGAGGTCTTCGGCCATTTTGAGCATCTGTTTCTTAGGCATGGAAGTCTGTCCTGGAGAATGCTGTACTTGTTTCCTGGTCTTTAAAACTGTTTTAGTCTTTTGTTTGGATGCTAAAGTTAGCTTGATATAAAGCTGTGTAGGTCTGAAAACACCCTCAGAAGCCGATGCCTGCTCAGCGGCTCCAGAACCATCTGAGGGATTAGTTTCCAAAGGCCCAATACCTTGAGTATCCAGAGGCCTAGTTGTCTCCACGTGGGAGTCGGAGGCGGCCCGTGGCTCTGAGGTAGAGGGTGTCAGGGGTTGCGAAAGCACCTCACTGAGCACCAGCGACTGGCCTAGAAGAGGCTTCATCGTTGGTTTTGGACCTCGGATGCCTGTCCTTTTCTTTTTCCTTTGTGCTTTTTATGAATTCTGGTCGTTGGTTGTTCAGACGGCATTATATAGTTAAACCTGAAAAGCAAAATCGTACTGGCACTTAATCGTGCGTTGGTTAAATCTAGCACAAAACAGACAACTAGCAACGTTGTGATCAGGGCCTAGAAAAGGAATACAGTAAGAATAAAAATCCTTATGAGGTATTTGCTTCCCACAAGAAATACAATTGTTAACTTTTTTTGACATTGGTCTGGAGCAAGAAAAAAAGTTTCCCCAACGGGGTACTTAGCTTTATAGAAGACTTTGGATCTGAAATTCAATTTCGAAAATCTCAGGAGTCTGCCGACCAGCACTTGCGAACTGCTTTTGCTTCGGGCACCGCGCAGCAAGAAAGACTGAAGAAAATGGTGTTGGCTTCATCTTTTATACCCCTGGTGCACTGACGTCAGAGAAGAGGTGACAGCAACCGACGCCGGACAAGGACTTTGGAATTCAGGCAGACTGTGGGTAGCCTGCCAGCAGGATAACCCAAGTGTAATGACTGCAACAGTGAAACACGATGAACATCAGCTAGACTTAAAATGACCTCTGGATCGATATAGATTAAATGTTTACTAGACAACTAATGAGACTTATCACCATTTTCATATACATGCTCAAAAGATGACGAAGACATTTACTTTTTTTTTTTAAAAAAAGCATAGATATTTTGCTTACCCATCTTATCAAAAATTTTAATAAGCTACTTTTTATAACCACTCTCAAAATATCCACTTAGAAACCTCCACATTGTTTAAAAATTAATCATTAGTCAGTCTAGAAACTTTGCTTGATTTATTATTCTTAATATGCATTGAAAGTGCACTACTAGCATCATCATAATCTTCTTTCAGCTGTCCCGTTAGGGGTCGCCACAGCGGATCTTCTGTTTCCATTTCTTCCTGTCCTCTGCATCATGCTCTTTCACACCAACTGCCTGCATGTCCTCGCTCACCACATCCATAAACCTCATCTTAGGCCTTCCTCTTTTCGTCTTACCTGGCAGCTCCATCCTTAGTATCCTTTTCCCAATATACCCAGCATCCCTCCTCAGCACATGTCCAAACCAACGCAATCTCACCTCTCTTGCTTTGTTTCCAAACTGTCCAACCCGAGCTGACCCTCTAATATACCGATTCCTAATCCTGTCCATCCTAGTCACACCCAGTGCAAATCTTAACATCTTTAACTCTGCCACATCCAGCTCTGGACTCCTGCCTTTTCGTCAATGCCACCGTCTCCAACCCATATAACATAGCTGGTCTCACTATCCTCTTGTAGACCTTCCCTTTCACTCTTACTGGTACCCATCTGTCACAAATCACTCCTGACACTCTTCTCCACCCATTCCACCCTGCCTGTACTCTCTTCTTCACCTCTCTTCCACACTCACCATTACTCTGAACTGTTGATCCCAAGTACTTAAACTCATCCACCTTTACCAACTCTACTCCCTGCATCCTCACCATTCCTCTACCCTCCCTCACATTTACACACATATATTCTGTTTTAGCCCTGCTGACCTTCATTCCTCCACTCTCTAAAGCATATCTCCACCTCTCCAGGGTCTCCTCAACCTGGTCCCTACTCTCACTACATATCACAATGTCATCTGCAAACATCATAGCCCACGGGGCCTCCTGTCTGATCTCATCTGTTAACCTGTCCATCACTACTGCAAATAAGAAAGGGCTCAGAGATGATCCTTGATGTAATCCCACCTCCACCTTAAACATATCTGTCACTCCCACCGCAGACCTCACCAATGTCACACTACCCTCGTACATATTCTGTATCACTCTTACATACTTCTCTGCCACTCCCGACTTCCTCATGCAATACCACAACTCCTCTCTAGGCACGCTGTCATATGCTTTCTGTAAGTCCACAAAGACACAATGCAACTCCTTCTGACCTTCTCTGTATTTCTCCAACAACACTGTCAGAGCAAACATTGCATCTGTAGTGCTCTTTCTTGGCATGAAACCATACTACACACTACTAGCATATATAACACTATTAGAATATATAGATTTCCTAAAAATATTTGATGTGAAACAAAGATGGTATCATAGCTAATCTAAATCTGAGAATTGCACATTACTAACGTTACAAGTAAAAACGTAAAATGCCACTACTAGAATTAAGCGATTCCATGCTGTTTTGACCACTTCATAGGTTCATAGGTTAGTACTAAGCTAACTGCCCATGCGAGCCATTTTAAGCCTAGCCAATTATCCCTTGTGAGACTCAAACTCTGCACCTTGTGTTTGTAAGGCAAACACCTTAACCATTAGGCCACCCTCCCAACCCCAAAGGCCCATCTAATAAAATAAGGTATATTTGTACAAGACCTAAACAGAACATGCTGTAGAGATATGTGTGCCCCAGCGACTACCCCTCCTATGGAATAGGCTTCCCATCGATGTGAAGCTGAATTAGTCTATTACTCAATTTAAGTGCAGGCTAGACCAGTGGAAGGGGAATAAGAAATCTACACCTGGACTGGTACCCATGTCCCTTATGGACAGCTGTAACTTATAAAAGCCTGGCCTTTAATGTCCCATTTGGATACAGATCATCATCCTTTTGGTAATACTTGGCCAGGCTTAAAAAGTCCCCCCACCTTGTTGTGTCAGTAGCAATCTATGAATCTATAAGAAAACAAATAGTTAATGAAAAGCACAAAGTTTAACATGTCTAAAAATCAGCACAGAACAGCCAAGGCCTCTTTCACTTATTTACAACCAACTTAGCAAAAGTTGGCACAAAACTAGACCCACTGCCACTCCCAAAGTTTATACACTTATTAAACATAAGATTTTATATTTCATTAGATGTGGTTTTGAATAATGTGTTGACTTCTCTAGGAGTCCGATTAATAGCATAACGGACTAGTCCTTAACAGAAGACTCAAGTTCTTGTGCTATGCCATTTCATCTTGAATCTAAATTAAAAAAAGAAACTGACAACCACTGGCAGAAATTATAAGCCTGAAACAGGGAATCCAACTGATTTTTATGCAATTTCAGTATTCTCACAAAAATAGCAACCTTTGGGGGCTCAATCCTCAAAACAATCGCAAATTGGTCCACCAATATCACTACCACACAATACATTCAATAACACTATAGTAATACAAGTAACACATTTCCCATCGGTTATCACTTAACACATACCATTTTTTAAGTATATATTTTGGTACCCATATCACGCCCCCACTTTTATCATCCTTCGTAAACCTAACAGTCATTGTCCTAAAAAAAAAATGTACAATTCTTAAAATAAGTGGTTTATATAACAGTCTAATTTCATCTTCACACACACATTTAATTCAAGAAGCAATGGAGAAATAAACATGTTTTTGTGAAACAAGTTTAACTTGCCTAAATAAAATTTTAAGTCTAAAAGGATGGCAAGTTTAACATGCCTCATCAGTAAAAAGAAAGTATTTTTAAAAAATGCAATTCATTCTCAGTGAATGAACGTGTACAAAAATTAGTTATCTTATTTACAAAGTACGTCCTGCCTAAATCTGCACTGACGTGCTCTCCCAAATACAATTATGGAAACTCCATTCCCTGCTGTTTCACCCCTGCCAGGGCTGCTGCTCCTTGCCTCTTCCTTGTTTTGGAAGCAGCATTCTGCACTTTGTAAAATTTCAGTATGAAAACTCATTTCAAGCATTCAGCTGCTCTTGTACACTGTGGTCTGGAATTTGTTCCACCATTTCTATATAAAGAAAAAAACAAAACAAAAAAAAAAAAAACTGCTGTTTACAGGAAGATCTTCAGGGGCAACATTCATCCGCTGTTTGGTTGAATTACTATTCATCCTTATGAAGGTCAAGGGGATAGGCTATACTCATCTCATGTTTAAGTATCGTTTGTTTCCTAATCATAACAGTACTGTTCAGTCTATTAACTGAACAAAAAACTCCATCAAACTTGGTCTTCTATGCTTAAAAAAATGTCCTCTTTGTTTAAACGTGGTATTTGAGACACAGAATATTAGCCAAATGCAGGCAATGCTCATCATTTTATATTAGCAAATCAAGTATGGGAGAAAATACACAACCATATGTCTGAAATAAGAAGCAGCATTGAAACTAATGCCTTATTTAAGCATATAAAAAAATATATATCTCAGGCTCACTGTTTTGAATTTTTAGATGTACTGAGAGTGTATGAGAAAATGAGGGGTAAAATAGTCGTTCAGAGAATGCAGATATGTGGACTAATAATCTAGAGCAGATTTAAACTTAGGTCTGAATGGGCTTAATAGTTTTCAACCGGTTTTGAAGCTGAGGCAGATGAAATTAAGTGTGACGAATGAGTAACTGTACTTGAAATTACACAGACTTGATGGCGATATGTAATCCAGATGGAGGTTGTTTTCCACTCATTTTAAATCTGAAGCTCTGTTACAAAAGCTAAAAAAAAATTAATGTGGTGAGTTGACATGGTCTTTTCTGGAGATCTTCTGACAAGGCACATCTTACCTCCTGAAGCCTTCCTTTTGTTTGTAAGTGCTCAAAGAACATGGAAGGCAATGAACATAGCAAAGGAAAAGTTAAGTCTATATCCAGTCAACTAACTACATCTGGTTTGGCACAACAGCAAATAGAAAATTGTTAATACTTTCATCTTTCACATGCGGACAGAAAATCTTGGATCTTAAATCAGAACAGTTCAAAAAACTGCAATGGCAACACTGTAGCTACATTATACTAAAAATAGTGCCCTACGTACGGAGATAAACAGACATTTTAAAAGATCACATATAAAGGTGGGAAACTACCTTTGTGTTTTGCATAAAAAGGAAAAGGTCATGCGCATTTAGGTCGCTCCGCACTAGTTTAGAAATAAAATTTTCTGAACACACAAGACTAAACATATACAGCAGTGTTTACAGCACTGATATTAGTGGATGGTTACATCACTTTGGGTTACAGCCCTAGATGTGATCTTTAAGAACATGGTAGTTTTCTTAATTTAAATAGTGCTGAACACATGCAACTTATAAATGACTTTTCAGCCAACAAAAAGCTGATGTCACATGTACAACACTGATGTCACATCAGTTGTTTAATAAGGAGAATGTGAACAGTAGGTTTGACTGTCTCTTCCTTTGAGCAGTGAAGTGTAACAAACTTGAGAGATGTTAATGACTAAACTGGGTAAGGTTTGCTTGGCTGAATTTACAATATTCAGAGAAGAAAAATAAGTGTATACCCTGTGAATATGCTGGCCCTGGTAATGACCATCATTGCACTTCTTGAGTAACGATCATCTCTGCCTACTGCTATTGATATGAAGCTGGTTTTAGCTCTTGATCCTTAGGCTTTTCCATTATAATCTTCAGGATGCTGCCTTTCTATGGGGATGCCAGCCGCGTCACAGTTGTAACAGAAGCGCAGAAAGAGGAAGAGGATATGGCAGAGGCAGGCAGCTACTTAGGCCAGACTTACGGTCATTTCAGGATCAACACCAAGAACCACGTGCTAGAGACTTCATCCATAACATTTCTTGTTAATCATTAAGAGAAACTTTGCTCTCAGTTTTAAATAAGCAAATGACTTGTACCAGCAAGTAATGGTGATACTTCACAAACTTTAATAAAACTGTTTACAAATACAGATGAAAGTTAATGTTAACAGAAGAAAGATGCATTTCAATACTTTATGGAAAGTAATTTCATCTACAGATTTCCATATTGTAACTTTACTAAGAAAGAAGGAAGCATTACAAGTCTTCATTACGAATTAAGAAATTATAGTCAAGACAGCCAACAAAGGAGGTGCTATCACAGTAATGGATAAACACTTACTTGGATAGAGTGAATAATGTGTTATCTTACAATGAACGATACAAACCTATTAACAGAATAAGAGCTGAACAAATTATTAAAATATCCAACACTCAGGTATATGATATGCACCAGAATGCGGAACTATCTTAAAGTTCAACATAACTAATGTCCCTCACCCTTTCATTCCCATTTCCTATGGATTACTTAAAATTCATAAAGACCTTTCAAATCCACCAATGACACTCATAACACCCACTAGAGGACAGTTGAATGAACCCCTATCCTGCTTCTAAGACAACAAAGACGCTAATGAATGGCAGTAGATTTTAACGAATGCCGAGGTGCCAGCTTGATAGTCAACCAAGGCATGCCCATTTACGCATGTCTTTCGAATGCCCACCCAACCGTGGGGAGGACATGCAGACTCCACACAGAAGACACTCCCCGCACTCCAGCCGAGAATGGAACGGGAGAACCTCTTGCAACACTACCGCTGCACCACCACGTATATACATATACACACACACACATACATATATATATACATATATATATATATATATATATATATATATATATATATATGTATATATATATATATATATATATATATATATATATATATATATATATATATATATATATGTATATATATATATATATATATATATATATATATATATATATATATATATATATATATATATATATATATATATATATATATATATATATATATATATATATATATATATATATATATATATATATATATATATATATATATATATATATATATATATATATATATATATATGTATATATATATATATATATATATATATATATATACACACACAAACACACTATTTTTATATATATATATATATATATATATATATTACATTTTTATATACACACAAATTATATATATATCATATAAATAAATAAATACAGTGTGTGTGTGTGTGTGTGTGTGTATATATATATATATATATATATATATATATATATATATATATATATAAATATAAAAGAACTAGGACCAAATGACAAAAACAAGCGAAAAACCCAAACTGGTTTCCTTAAGCCCAACGTGAAAAATGTTGTCCAATATCCAAAAGGTGAATTAAACGCGTCTTTTATTTACTTAAAACAAAAGCGTTTTCGCCACTGAACATTCAGTAGCTTCCTCAGAATGCAGTTTAAAAAGCGCGCCAAATATTGGAGACTCTTAAATAATAAACATGTAACGTAATTACATCATAATTGATTTTCTTCCAAAATGGCACGCTTAAACAATAATAACCAGTCCACATATAAAAAATGATACCGTCATTTAAAAACAATAGGTATAAAAACCTAAAAGAACATTACGTGAATTGTGACGGAAACATTACATATTAAAAAGGCAGTGCACCCTTGTACAAGAATACCTTAGTAAAAAGGGGAATGCCATTAAACTAATCCTGATTGAACTAAATGCCTAAACAAATAATTATATAACCAGTGAAAAAATTATTAAAGATTAATCCACTTTCGTTTTAAAAAAATAGTACCATTTTCATTTTTTAAAGTGTACACAAATACACAAAAACACATGAATATGTAGTGAAACAAATACATCAACACTACACAGGCACCGGGAATCAATAAAAACAGCATCAAAATAACTGTACTAGGTAAAGAAAAAGTGACCAAGATGAAATAATCATCTTAAATAACTTTTCAATTTCAAGATGCAGGAGATGTTGCAATTTTCGTTAAGTCCAGGGTACGAAAAGGCATCCAACCTAAAATGCCATTCAATTTCACTGTTTTCTAATAATAAAGAAGGGCCACCCCTAATACTAGGAGGAATATGGTCTATTGCCATAAAATGGAAACTATGCCCTGGAAAACAGGAAATATGTTTAGCTAAAGAATTGTCACTTTTATTATTTCTAATGGCATAAGCATGTTGGTAAATATGTTCACGGAACTTGCGGTCCATCTTACCAACATAAAATGCCGCACAGCAATCACAAGTTGCCAAATAAACAACCAATTTGGTCTGGAAGTTAATTTTGTGGTTAATTTGATATTTTATGTTCCTAATGACAAAAGAACTCCCTGTTCTTAATATGTGGCACCAATTGCAGGACCCACAGGTAAAAGTGCCCTTTATTTTAGTAAACGCACAACTACCACTATTTGTTTGCAGGGGTTCCTTCAAATTCTTGGCCCTTTTGTAAGTAACAAAGGGTCTAGGGCCAAGTTTCTCCAATAAAAAGGAATTGGACGAAATAAAATGCCAATTCTTGCAAATAATCTCCCAAATTTGTCTAGAGTTTTTGTTAAAGGTTGTAATAAAACTTAAATTAAAATTACAAACCTGTTCAGTACTAGGCAAATCAGAAGTCACATTTTCACTCAAAAAAGAATCAAAGTAAGAATCATTAAGTGAGTTAGATACCCCTGCATCAGTATTCCCTTGGTTGAGGAGCTGTATATAAAAACCAACTTGTCTCTTTTGGTCTATTTCCTCAATAAGTTCATCAATCAAGGGTATAGGGTAACCGCGACTGATGAACATGTTTTTCAAAAGGAGGCATTCTTGTTGGAATGCGTAAGGGGAACTACACATGCGAACAGCCCTAACCAATTGGCCCTTAACTATAGAGCGTCTTTGTTTATATGGGTGGTGGCTAGAAAAATGCAAAAAGGAATTACAATAGGTGGACTTCCTATAAATAGAAGACTGAAAAGTATTAGAAACAAAATTCTTCTCTAAATTCACATCTAGGTAGTCAATAGCCGTAGATGAAAAGTGATATGTAAATTTAAGAAACTCTGTGGACTCATTCATAAACTCTACGATCTTTTTGGCCAAAATATCATCACCCTGAAATAGGATGAAAATATAGTCAAGGAAGCGGGTGTAAAAAATGATGTTATCTTGAAATTCAGGCTCATTAAGGATGAAATGGTTCTCCCAATAAGCCATGAAAACATTGTCCACGCTCGCCCCACAGGGAGATCCCATAGCTATACCCTGTTTTTGTAAAAAATAGTGTTTATCAAAAATAAAGAAGTTTGAACTAAGAACTATGTCTAATAGTTCAGAGACAACATCAATCTCATAAGGGGGGGCATCTAAGTCATTAAGTAAAGAACAAGTCCATTCTATTGCTTCTTGATGTGGGATAGACGATCAACCACGTCTATGGTTAAAATGTTGTAAGCTGGGTCAAAGTCAATGTTGTTAATATTACCAAGGAAAGTCCACGAATCCTTGCAAATGCCTGAAATAGATTTAAGATGTTTAGAAAGAATGTTATCAACCAAGCGTGCAGCAGGGTATGTCATGGAAGATCTGCCATCGACTAATGCTCTCATGGGAGGATTCACTAAGTCCTTATGGGTCTTAGGAATCCCGAACATTACTGGAGTTTTTGGAAAAGTTACATCCAAAAAGTTGTAGGTATCTAAATCTACTTTACCTGCTAGAAATAAATCCCTTAGATAACCTCTAATACGTTTGAATGTTACATTCATTTCATTAAGGGATGAAGTGGCATAAGCTGGCGTATTCAATACTGATGACATTTTCTGATTGTGTTCCAATATGTCAAAAATAACTAGCCCACCACCCTTGTCAGGCTTCATAACTCTGACTGGTAATTGACTCAATTTAGTAAGTTCCAAGGCCTGCTCTTTAGAAATGTTAAAATCATATGAAGTAGAATCCACCTTATTTCCTACTAATAGGTGCCTGAAATCTAATTCACAAACATTTTCAAACAAGTGTAAACCAGAATGTAAAGGTGGATTAAACACGCTGTATAATTTCAAACCAGTAGATTCATTGATAGAAGAGTTACTAAATAATAAATTCAAATTAAGCCGGCGAACAAAACACTTCAAATCAATGATCGTCTTAGCTAAATTACATTGTTTGCTAGGAACAAAGGTGTAACCGTAAGAAAGCAATTCCACCAAGTCAGCATCCAAAACAGCACTTGAGAAGTTATAAACTTTAAAGTCACCTTTCTTATTTGTTAACACAACAGGTAATTTAGGGAAACAGCCAGGTTGAAGTTGACAATCACCAACTGTCATTAGTTGCGACGTTTCTTGTTCCTGTTCTGATACTGGCGGTTGTTCCGGTTCGCTAAAAAATTATTCCTGTTGTTGTGGCCTTTGCCATTGGTGTTTGGTACTGAATTGTTATGACTAGTAGACTTAATTCTGCTACTACGTCTTGGTCCATGTGTAGGTTGATCAACAAGCTCCTCATCAATCACATCCAAATTGTCAACTAAAGAATGTACTTCAGATTGAGTAAGGTTTCTTCCACTAGGAGTGACTGAGTAAGGTTTCTTCCACTAGGAGTGACTGTAACAAGCCTATCCCTAAATTTAGGGCAGGCGTTGGAGTTTTGGTACAAATCTGTCCCTATCTAACTTTTTTGATTTGTTCGCCTTAAGTTTGACCAAAAGCGCGTCTATACTTGCGAAAATGCGATTATAGTCATATTTGTAGCGAACAAAATCAATGTCAAGTTTAATAGCATTTTCCAAGTCACTAATTTCAGAAGATAAAATTGTAATAGTATTTGAATAATGTTTAATCATGAGCTCCATTAATTGGGCCCCTTGTCTTTCAAATAAAGTTGTTAAGTCAGAAAGGAAAGCAGAGTCGGATAGGAGGCCAGTAGGTGAAAAGTTAGTTCTTAGACCCTTAGGTACAATGTTCTCATTCAGACATTGCTGGAAGTATATTACCTCAAGTTGCAGTTTTTTAATTTTCAATAATTTAGCATCAAAAAGTTTAAGTTTATCCGTTAAAGTAGGTAAAATACCTTGTAAAGCATCAGGATTAGCAGCAGGTTGGTCCCCAGGTGAACGCTGTGTAAACTTCAGTGCGTCCAAGTTGACGATCCAGTCAGCAAGCAAAGGGCCACCTACGTGACCAGGAAGATTGTTGTCATTGTCGTTGGCGCCCAAAGGTAAAAGACTGGGACTAGCCAATCTAGAATCTAATGTTCTTGAAGGCATAACATTAAGAACAGGTGTTCCTGAAGAAGCAACCTGTTGACCTGCTGGTATCATCTGCGTAGAATTAGCAGTGGACTGATTAGACTGAGAACAGTTGTCGAAACTGGAAGGACCAACTCTATTGTTGTCTTTCCGATCGAAGATATCCAAACATGAATTCAAAGCATCAAGGCACTGTGATGGAATATCGAAGTTGTCGCTGACGTTGTTTAAAGGGTTATCCCCTGATGAATTATTGAGCGCTGGGCAAACAGGACTACCAGAAGCCATACTCAAACAAGAACTAGGACCAAATGACAAAAACAAGCGAAAAACCCAAACTGGTTTCCTTAAGCCCAATGTGAAAAATGTCCAATATCCAAAAGGTGAATTAAACGCGTCTTTTATTTACTTAAAACAAAAGCGTTTTCGCCACTGAACATTCAGTAGCTTCCTCAGAATGCAGTTTAAAAAGCGCGCCAAATATTGGAGACTCTTAAATAATAAACATGTAACATAATTACATCATAATTGATTTTCTTCCAAAATGGCACGCTTAATTAAACAATAATAACCAGTCCACATATAAAAAATGATACAGTCATTTAAAAACAATAGGTATAAAAACCTAAAAACATTACGTGAATTGTGAAACATTACATATTAAAAAGGCAGTGCACCCTTGTTGCTTCTAAGACGACAAAGACGCTAATGATTGGCAGTAGATTTTAACGAACGCCGAGGTGCCAGCTTGACGGTCAACCAAGGCACGCCCATTTACGCATGTCTTTCGAATGCCCACCCAACCGTGGGGAGGACATGCAAACTCCACACAGAAGACACTCCCTGCACTCTAGCCGAGAATGGAACGGGAGAACCTCTTGCAACAACACTACCGCTGCACCACCACGTATATACATATACATACACACATATATATATATATATATATATATATATATATATATATATATATATATATATATATATATATATATATATATATATATATATATATATATATATATACATATATATATATATATATATATATACATATATATATATATATATATATATACATATATACATACACACACACACACACACAAACACACTGTATTTTTATATATATATATATATATATATATATTTATTACATTTTGTATGTATACATATATACACACAAATTATATATATATTATATAAATAAATACAGTGTGTGTGTGTGTGTATATATATATATATATATATATATATATATATATATATATATATATATATATGTATCTATATATCTACAGACACACACACACACGTGTGTACTAGGATAACGGCCCTGGAGCCTTTACAAAACTAGCCTATAGAATTACCCTGACATTGTGCCACCCGACCTTAGTTCCCAGTGCCTCTGTCGAGTAGAGCTACTGGAGTGATCTCCGGGGTGAATTTTCTATTTCCCATCCACTCAAGGTTTCTCTTAAAGAGGGCCAGTGAGGTGCTCTGTTTGATATGTATGGGAAGTCTATTTCATAGCATGGGCAGTCTCTGGGTCATGAACCTGTCCCTCCAGCATGTTCTGTTGATTGTGGTAATGAGGTTGAGGTCTCTGCAGCGTGTAGTGTGGAGCGATTGGGATTTCTTTAGGATGTAGCATTTCTAACAGAGCTGGGTCAGACATGGCTTTGTAAGTCAAGCAGAGATCACCTCTAAGTAGGCAGTATGAGACAGAGAATAGGCGGAGTTCTTTGAGTCTGTCCATATAGGACAACTGTTTAAGGCCTAGGATCCTCTTTGTGAGGTACTTTTGCGGCCTCTCCAGTTATTGCAGGTGTCTAGTGAGATACATGCCAAATGGGGCATTGTACTCTGTGATTGGCCTAATGAGGGAAGAGCAGAGGAAGACAATGATCTCTTTCTTCCTGGATGCAAAACCCTTAGTAATGAGATGTGCCACATAGGACTTTCTTTTGACCACCACGTTGCCACTGTGGTCAGAGAGGTTGCTGTCAACCTATGTTCTCCCATATCTCTTATAATGCCTTGTGTGTTCAGTGGACTACCATTCAATGTGGCAATTCAAGTGAACTGGGTTTTTCCCCAAAGGGGATGAAGACATTTTTTGGCATTGAGCTTAAGGCCATGGTTCTGACACCAGTCCTTGGCCTCACTGAGGCCTTTCTGCAAGATGTCAACATCACTTGGAAAGTTAGCAATAGCCCCCAACTTGCAATCATCTGCAAACTTTGTCAGCCAGAGTCCCTTCATGTTAGCCTGGATTTCAGAAAAGTAGATACCAAACAGGAGAGGACCCAGGACCGAACCCTGTGGGACTCCACTCGTGACTGGTCGGCAGTCTGACTTGGAGTCAGCTACTTCACACTGCAGGTTCCATCTGTGAGCCAGTTTGCAACCCACCTAGTGATATAGGGGTTTAAGCCTAAGCTTAGTAAGTTTTTCTAGGATTCCTGAGTGGGGAATGGTATCAAAGGCCTTGGCCAGATCTCAAGGTAGGCTGTATGAACCCACTTTACCTTCATCCGCAGCTCTGGTGACCGACTCAAAGAAGTCAATCAAGTTGAGCAGGCATGATCTACCCTTCACAAAACCAAACTGTGTAGGATCCAGAGTTTGGAGATTCCCTATATCCTTTTTTTATTAGGTCCATGATGATGCGTTCCATAGCTTTGCATATCAGGCTAATGGGAAGATCGTTCTTGGGGTCTGTAGTCACTCCTCCTTTGTGGAAAGGGATGACTTAAGTGTGCCATTTGGTAGAGACAAAGCCTGAGGTGAGGCTGCGACTGAACAGGGCACAGGTGAGGTGCCAGTTTACTCTGTAGTTCATGTAGAACACAGCCAGGGATACTGTCAGGTCCCACAGAAGCTGTATTCCTGGCCTTGGACAGTGCTGTTTTAACATGTTCAGCAGTAATACTGGGTGCCTGGCAATCTACTGGTATTAATGATTGATCCTTTGGGGGGGGGGGGATAAACTTAGTTAGCACTGAATCTGTCCGCCAGTATATTTGTAATATCTGTTGGCTTGGTATAGCAGATACCATTGTGGAGTAGCACAGAGCAAAATTGGGTATTGCCATGGAGATTCTTTTCATAATTACAGAAGGCCTTGTGTTTGACTTTACTATCTGCTGCAATTCTGTTTTCATAGCTAGCATTAGAGGATTTGATGAAGGATATCAACCTTTTGTTGAGGCTAATAAGGGAGTTTTTCCAGTCTTGGGACTTCTTATCCTGCAGTTTCCTTCTGTTGTAGAGTTTGTTTATGGCAGGGGACTACCAGATTTTATTTTGAGCTTTTTTTTTTTTTTTTTTTTTGAGGAGAGAGTCTTAGTTCTATTGAGTATGGTGAGATCCATGCATTTGTGTACGTGTTAGTACAGTGCACTGGTGTATGATCTGGCAGTCATGCAACTATTCTCCATTTGCATGGGTGCCGTGAAGTTAACCACCTCTGTTTTTAGGAGCCCAAAGTTAGCTTTGGAGAAGTTTTTCATGGTGGTTACCTCTGTTGCCAGTAGGGGAGGGGTGGGGTTGGGAGGGATGTAGATTTCCAAGGTGATTAGCTTGTGATCGGATCTAACCAGGGAGGAGCTGACTATTGGTGTAGAGCAACGGTTACCCATGTTAGTAATGACCAGGTCAAGGATGTTGCTACCTCTAGTGGGGGTAATAACGAGCTGGTCCACGGCATTGGAATTAATGAATTCCAGAAAGTGTTGGGCAAGTGTATTGGTACAGGAGTAGTTTTCCCAGTTAATGGAGGGGTACATGAAGTCACCCAGTATGAGTGTTAGGTTGGACCCCAATATTCTCCAGGGTGCTTAGGAATGTGGAGTGTGTGAATCTTGGAACACGGTTGGGGACCTATAACAGGCTATGACCTGAACTGCCATCTTACCCAATGTTAGCTGCACCTGAAGTATCTCAGATGCGTTATGTTGGGCTACCAGTCGGGAAGTGTGTGCACCCTTTATGAATATGGAAACCCCACCACCTTTGGAGCTTCAGTCCAAGTTCTGGGGCCAAAAGGTGTGGAATGAGTTGTAGCCTGGTAGTGCAGGGGTGCTTTCTGCAGCCTTGAACCAGGTCTCTGTTCCAGTGCACAAATGTCGATGTTCTTCATTTTAAGGTGTACTTCAAATGAGTGCATTTTGAGATTTAGACTTCTAGCGTTGAGCAGGATAACCCTCAAAATGCATTTCTAGCTGTTAAAGTGGTAATTTGGTCTTTGGAACACTGCCTAAAAAAGGCACTACAGGGGTGGCAAGAGCCTTGACCAGTATCTGGAAGCCCAGGGGTGACAGATGCAGGTAATCTCTGGAAAAGCATAGAGGTCTGTCAATCATGTCACCTCAGGCAGACAGATACTGGATCCCCTTAGAATGACACCAAAAACTTGGCAAATGTTGAAATCAATCATTTTCTGCTTGTACTGTGGTATAATTTTGGGTGATGGTCGGGTGCTGCTTAGGGCTAGGGTCATACCCACCTGGGCTACATAATTCAAGAGCTCCTCCATGTCCCATGTAGTCCAGGGAGGTACATCTCAGGTCATTCATACACACAAGTACAATGATAGTCATATTTGTACTGGTTGTTGAAGGATCTGTGTGTGCATTATGTGGAGGATCCTGGCACCTGACAGGCAGCTGTTACTTTCTCCTTATTCAACCTACTGAGTGGGACATGAGTGTGCCTATCGAGTCACCTATGACTAGTGTGTTAGCATGCTGTTTTTCCTCAAGGGCTTTGACTTGAGTTGCATAATGTTTACGGGAGTTGTGCGTCTTGTGATTAGTGTTGTGGTGGTAGACTGCATTTCTGCCTTGGAAGTCTCTGCTGTTTGGTTAGATTTTTATTGAGAGCCTCCGTGAAGGTGGGTATGTGGTTTGTGTTTTTATGTGAAGGCAATGCTGGTGTGTGTAATGGAGGGCTGTGTGTTCCATATGGTATGCTGCAAGTGTTTACCTTCTCCTCTTGACCAGCTATTCTGGTCTTGGCTGGAGAGTGCCTGGCTTCCAATTTGGATATAAAAGTGCATCTCTCACAAGTCTGAGTGTTGGGGGATAAGAGGAGGGGGCTGTCAGTGTACATGAGGTAGTTACTACATTGCCTCAGGATGCCCACGTCCACCAGGTTAATAGGAGAAAGCACAGGGAACGGACCTTTAGACATGCCTGGAGGGGTGGGCATTAAGTACTGGAGTCATTTCCTTGCAGAACGTTTAGTGCTGGCAGCACTTTTGTGCACTACAATAACTGCTACAAGAAGTCAGGTAAAGTGCTCAACTAACAAGCTAGTAAAAGTGCAGGAGAGGACAGAACTAGCAGATCAAAGGGAAAAACTGAAGAGCAGACTTTGGCACTGCTCAGAAGCTTACAAACAGTCCTGGATACAGCAAGTCTGTATCTGGACTAGAATAGTTACAGGAAAGGTGAGGAACAAGCACAAATGCGGGCTTTTAAGCCAGAAAGTTGAAAGATGGAAAAACTGCTGAAAACGTCCAATAAACTACAATTTCTGGGCCAGAAACCACTCCTCTTATGGTAGATAGGCTTCCCACTGATTACCACACCCACTGAGCTTACCACTCCCACTGACAGTCAAAGGAAAACTCCACCCTAGAACTAAACCCCCCACCAACAAATTATCTTTGTTTCCTGACCTACTTTAACATCTCAAAAATCACTCCAAGTGCTTTATTAGTAATTTTAGCCCATTTTCCATAATACGGCTACCAATGGGGTTTGACTTAAACATGATCTTGTTCTCTTTAACCCTTTCTCCTCATAATACTTTGACTCATGCCAGACGAAGTAAAAAATTATATATTTTATATATATCTATATACACATATATATATACATATATATATATATATATATATACACATATATATATATATATATATATATATATATACACACAATTTTATATATATATATATATATATATATATATATATATACACACACACATCTATATATCTATATCTACATATAGATAGAGAGAAAGAGAAAAAGAGATATACATACACATATAAATAATACATAGATATCTATACATAGATTACAGATATATACAGGTACATAAGTAGTTACTAGGCTGTTGGCCCTAAGGCCTATATAAAACCTAGCCAAAAAGGTACCCTGGCTTTTGCCACCCAAGAAAATTATTTTCCTGTGCCCCTGTCGAGCAGAGCCACAGTAGTGATCCCTGGTGTGAATTTCCTATTCCCCATCCAATCAAGATTTTTCTTGAAGAGTGCTAATGAGGAGCTTTGTTAGATATATATAGGTAGTTTGTTCCAGAGTATGGGAAGTCTCTGGGACAGAATCTATCCTTCCAGCGTGTTCTGTTTATTGTGGTGACAAGGGTTAGGTCCCTACTCTAGCTCGGAGGGATTGGGATTTCTTTAAGTGGAGTATGTCCAACAGCTCTGGGTTTGACATAGCTTTGTATGTGGGGCAGAGATCACCTCCGAGTAGGCGATATGCGACGGAGTAAAGCTGGACTTTTTTTGAGACTGACTGTGTAGGACATCTGT
>NC_056747.1:955062465-955066468 GCF_019279795.1 Protopterus annectens
CATCTCAATTAGAACCAAGATGCTCTCATCCAAAAAAAGGAAGCCAATCTGGTGGTCCCCTGCCATAAACAAACTTTACAACAAAAGGAAGAAACTGTTGCAGAAAAGAGGAAAATCCCAGGATGCAAAAAACTCCCTTACAGTCTCAGTAAGAAATTGAGATCCCTCATAAAATCCTCTAAAGCTAGTTACGAAAATAAAATTGCCAAAGATTCCAAAGACAACCACAAGGCATTCTATAACTATGTCAAGAATCTAAATGGCAATGCTCAGATCTGCTCTGAGCTAAAACAGAATGGCATTAAATATACTGATCCCAAGGATATTGCCAATATCCTGGCAGATCGATTCAGTGCCAACTTCACCCCCCTCTCACCCCCTAAATGGCCCATCTCAATACCAGAAGACTGCCAAATTCCGGTAACGGCCACACAGGTAAAAAAACACACTCTCCAAAGCTAAGAATACAGCATCCATGAGACCAGATGACATACCGGGCTGTGTACTACATGAACTGGCACCTCGTCTAAGTGTCATGTTTAATCATAGCTTCACCTCAGGTTTCGTGCCCACTGAGTGGCGCAGAGCTACAGTTATCCCACTCCACAAGGGGGGGATCCACGTTGGATCCCGGAAACTACCGTCCCATCAGTCTGACAAGCCTCATCTGCAAGGCCATGGAGTGTATTATCATGAAACTTATAAACAAAGACATTGGCATCCTTCAAACACTGGACCCCACCCAGTTTGGATTCGTGAAGGGCCGATCTTGTCTACTGAACCTGATTGACTTCTTTGAATCAGTCTCCAGAGCCATGGACAGGGGTAAGGTGGTCCACACAGCCTATCTAGACCTTGCCAAGGCCTTTGACACCATCCCCCACTCTGGAATCATAGATAAACTCACTAAGCTAGGCATTAATCCCTACATCACCCAATGGGTTGTTAACTGGCTTACTGATAGAACCCACACTGTAAAAGTAGCAGACTCCAAATCCAGCTCCAGACAAGTGGAGTACCTCAGGGTTCAGTCCTGGGACCGCTCTGGTTTGGCATCTACTTCTCTGAAGTACAAGCCAACACACTAAGGGACTGTGGCTAACAAAATTCGCAGAGGACTGCAAACTGGGAGCCATTATTGAATCCCCAAATTATGTGGATACCCTACAAAAGGGCCTTACAGAAACTTGGTGCCAGAGCCATGGGCTCAAGCTCAATGCCAAGAAATGTATAGTGATCCCCTTTGGGAAAAAACATGCATCTGTGAATTACCATATAGGTGGCAGTACACTAAACACCGAAAGTGTGATAAGAGACTTAGGGACACAGGTGGACAGTGGTCTCATCTTCGATAACCACAACAGTCAGGAAATCCTTCTATGTGGCACACCTCATCACGAAGGGCTTTGCATCCAGACAAAAAGGAGGTCATTGTCCCATTGTACTTATCCCTCATTAGACCCATTATAGAATACAATGCCCCGTTTGGTATGTACCTCTCAAGACATCTGCAACAACTGGAAAGGCCGCAGAAATACCTCACTAAAAGAATCACAGGCCTAAAGCAGATGCCCTATGCTGACTGCCTTAAACTCCAGCTATACTCTGTCGCATATCGTCTACTCAGAGGCAATCTCTGCTCAACATACAAGGCCATGTCAAACCCAGAACTGTTGGACATGCTACACTTAAAGAAATCCCAATCCCTCAGAGTCACACACTCCAGGGATCTAAACCTTGTCATCACAATAAACAAAACGTGCTGGAGGGATAGGTTCCTGACCCAGAGACTCCCCAGACTCTGGAATAGATTGCCCGTACATGTCAAGCAGAGTAACTCTTTGGCCCTCTTCAAAAGGAACCTTGACGATTGGATGGGAGAAAGGAAATTCACCCCAGGGATCATGTCAGTCACCCTGCTAGACAGGGGTCCAGGGAAGTAAATAGTGTGGGAAGAAATAGCCAGGGAATTGTTATGGCTAGGTTTGTATAGGCCCTAGGGCTGATAGCCTAGTACCAAGCTATGAACCTATATATATATATATATATATATATATATATATATATATATATATATATGTGATCTACATCTCTCTATATATATAAAAGACCATCTCTCTCTCTCACTGATCTACACATCTCTCGCTCTCTCTCACTGATCTACACATCTCTCGCTCTCTCTCACTGATCTACACATCTCTCGCTCTCTCTCACTGATCTACACATCTCTCTCGCTATCTCTCACTGGTCTACGCATCTCTCTCGCTCTCATTGATCTACGCATCTCTCTCGCTCTCTCTCACTGATCTACGCATCTCTCTCGCTCTCACTGATCTACGCATCTCTCTCGCTCTCTCTCACTGATCTACGCATCTCCCTCACTCTCTCTCACTAATCTACGCATCTCTCTCGCTCTCTGATCTACACATCTCGCTCTCTGATCTACACATCTCGCTCTCTCTCTCTCTCATCTACACATCTCGCTCTCTCTCTCTCATCTACACATCTCGCTCTCTCTCTCTCATCTACACAGCTCGCTCTCTCTCTCTCTCATCTACAGCTCGCTCTCTCTCTCTCATCTACAGCTCGCTCTCTCTCTCTCTCATCTACATCTCTCTCTCTCTCTCATCTACATCTCTCTCTCTCTCTCTCATCTACATCTCTCTCTCTCTCTCTCATCTACATCTCTCTCTCATCTACACTCTCTCTCTCATCTACAGCTCTCTCTCTCATCTACAGCTCTCTCTCTCATCTACAGCTCTCTCTCTCTCTCATCTACAGCTCTCTCTCTCTCATCTACAGCTCTCTCTCTCTCTCTCATCTACAGCTCTCTCTCTCTCTCTATATACACAGCTCTCTCTCTCTCTCTATATACACAGCTCTCTCTCTCTCTCTATATACACAGCTCTCTCTCTCTCTCTATACACAGCTCTCTCTCTCTCTACACAGCTCTCTCTCTCTCTACACAGCTCTCTCTCTCTCTCTCTCTATACACAGCTCGCTCTCTCTCTCTCTACACAGCTCGCTCGCTCTCTCTCTACACAGCTCGCTCGCTCTCTCTCTACACAGCTCGCTCTCTCTCTACACAGCTCGCTCTCTCTCTCTATGATCTACATCTCTCTCTCTCTCTCTGATCTACATCTCTCTCTCTCTCTCTCTTGATCTACATCTCTCTCTCATCTACACATCTCGCTCTCTCATCTACACATCTCGCTCGCTCTGATCTACACATCTCGCTCTCTCCCTGGCTGATGTACACATCTCTCTCTCTCTCTGGCTGATGTACACATCTCGCTCTCTCTCTGGCTGATGTACACATCTCGCTCTCTCTAGCTGATCTACACATCTTGCTCTCTCTCGCTGATCTACATCTCTCTCTCTATGAATATATATATATATATATATATATATATATATATATATATATACACATATATATATAAATAATGTGGATCTACATCTCTCTCTCATTTATATATATATATATATATATATATATATATATATATATATACATATATATATATAAATAATGTGGATCTACATCTCTCTCTCTATGTATATATATATATATATATATATATATATATATATATATATATATATATATATATATATATATATATATATGTAATCTACATCTCTCTCTCTCTCTCTCTATATATATATATATATATATATATATATATATATATATATATATATATATGTATGTAATCTACATCTCTCTCTCTCTATATATATATATATATATATATATATGTAATCTACATCTCTCTCTATATGTAATCTACATCTCTCTATATGTAATCTACATCTCTCTCTATAATATATATATATATATGTAATCTACATCTCTCTATGTAATCTACATCTCTCTCTCTCTCTCTCTATGTAATCTACATCTCTCTCTCTCTCTCTCTCTCTCTATGTAATCTACATCTCTCTCTCTCTATATGTAATCTACATCTCTCTCTCTCTATGTAATCTACATCTCTCTCTC